>NC_142930.1:134689256-134766756 GCF_046866305.1 Octopus bimaculoides
TCAACAAAATCAAAAACAAACAATGCACTTGACAGAAAATAAAAATATAAAATAGCAACAATTTATCCATTGCACCTTATACATACATACATGCACTATGTATGTGTGTGTGTGTATGTGTGTGTGTGTGTGTGTGTGTGTGTGTGTGTGTGTGTGTGTGTATTTTTATATGTTTCTTTTATCTTCAGCCTCTACTCGTTTCAGTCATGTGACTGCAACTATGCTGAGGAACCGACTTGAAGGGTCTTAGTCGAACGAATCGAGCCCAGTACTTTTGTTAAAGCATTGTTCTCATTCATTCAGTTCATTTGCCGCGCAGATAAGTTACGGGCATCCAAACAGGTCAACAACAGTTGTCAAGCAGTGGTAGAGGCAAACATCACTAAAACCAAACACAATCAAAAACACACATATGGTTTTTTTACACACACACACACACACATAAATGTACGTATATCGACATACTTCTTTCAGTTTGCGTCTACGAAATCCACTGGCACCGCTTTGCTCAGCTTGGGCCATTATACAAGGTGACAAGCAGTGGGACTGAGCACGGAACCTTGTTGTTGTGAAGCAAACCTCTTACGAGACAAACAAACCTACGCCTCTGCCACACCTGCTATGTGTTCCTACATAGTTGTATGTGTAAACCATGATTTAATTTTTGTATATATTGTCTTCAGTATCACATTGTCATTTGTTTTGTTTTCTTATTATCTATCATTCATCTATTTATTATAATACTAACCTTTACTTCAGATGAATAATAATTTTTGTCTCTTCCCATTCGTTATTCCATGTAACATTTTCAATCTGCGCGCGTAGTTAAATACATGTATGTTTATATTATATAAGTACGTATTATTTGTAGAAATCGATATTATATGTAATTAACGGTTTTTATTTTTAAAAAAATAATAAAACGGTTTTATTTCCTGTTTATTCAAAGTTCTGTCACATCTAGGATTTTTACTTATTCTAGTCAAATATATTTTCTTGAGAAAATATGTCGCCACGACTTCTTATTTCTCTTTCTTAAAACGTCTGATTTCACTGCGTAAAATCCCAAATTACAATCACCTTTCTCAATTAATTTTATCTAAATTTTAATTAACAAAATATCTTTCGTTTTATTTAATTCTTATCTGTTTTATATTATTCTCAAATAAGTTACCATACGTCTAAATAAATATTGATTCCCAGGATTTAAGTATTTAATTGACGAAATTCATTTTACATAGCCCCAAAAAACACTTATTAAACTAATTTCACTGTGTTATACAGTGATGTTGGAAACGTTCCATCTCATTATAAAACACTTTTACTGAAAAAAAAACTTTGTATAAGCTCTAACAAGTATCATTTGAATAAGCATTATTTGATAAGTTGAAATTTACAGATGTTTTTAACCGATCTTATAATACATTTTCGCAACCTCGGTGTCTATCCTTGTTTCTTAAATATTTAAATTTCTTCCATATTACACTTCTGTTCCATTGAATTTGTTTCATGTTTCTGTTTGCTTGTAAGTGCTTTTAGCGATAATACATTTCTGTTTCTATTGTCTTTCATATCTATAAATACTATGATATAAAATAATTCTAGAAAAACGAGATATCTATATCTGAGGAGCTATGTAATTCCTTAAACGTGTCTGTAGCTGGTACGATATTAACATCAATTATTCTAATAAATTCTACATTCTAAGTGTATATTCCATAGTAGTTTGAGATAACTGTTTCTCCTTATTTTAATGTTTCATGTCTATTGTTATACCATATAGCCTACTTCATGCTAATAATGTTTGCTTGTAAATCGCTAACCTATTAGCTGCAATCTCTGTATCTTAATCTTAAAATGTAACCTATAACGTACTATACCTGATTATATTGAGTTCCTTATAAACCCGAAATATTGATACGGCAGTGTATTTTCTTTGTATATTCATATATAAACGTAGTATGTTTATTTTGTTTCTTCGACTATTCCATTCTGAAAATGGTATATGGAACCACGTTTTATTGTCATAATATTGCAACGCTTCACTGTATACATAGAAGTATATATCAATATACAAGGAATTGTGAAACATTCGCAAAATTGTGGCAGTATGTCAGTAATATATTTAAACCTAATATTGTAAAGTGTTACTTTATATCTTTATTAATTTAACCTCGAATTTATTTATAAAGGAATTGAACCGCAGGGCAAGGGCATCTAGCATGAGGTGGCTAAACATCGTTTAAAATTTAAAACTGATAGTGGATATTCGGTTTTGATATTTCCATGATGGTATGCATTTGTTGTGAACGGCTTCATTATTTTATCGGCCCCAGGAAAATAACGTATCATTTCATCTTTGCTATTAATGATTATAAATATATCAACATTAACATTAACAGATATGCCGTCAACATGCCCTACTACAGGACAGCTTTCAGACGTATTTAACAAAATGACCGATAAAAGTAAGCAATTTTATGTGAGCCTTAAATTAATATAATATAAATTTTGTAAATTATTTTAGATCAGTACATAATATCTATTTCATACATAAATAGCAGTAACTCCAATTTAGACATGTTAATATGCTAAACTAGAGAATAGCTGTGCCATATATTAGTGAATATAATTACATGAAACACCGGCTAAATCTCTTTGCTGTAAAACATTCAAAGTTTTCTCTGCTTCATGAATTCAAATTATTTGATTTTTGTATTGCTGAAGATTCACCTTAGTCTGCTATAAATAAATTCCTAGCCATATTATTTGCAAGTTTTCACAGAATAGACATGTTTCTGGGTATAAGGTGAAATATACAGCAAACCAAAAGTATGAAAACGTTTTGATTGATTAAGGATGACCACCATCACACAAATTTCCTATCATTTTTATAAAGCAATAATTTACAAATTTCATTGATTTCCTTCATGCAGTAACCTAAAAATGGAAGCAAAATCGATCTTTGAGAATGTTCTACATATATATTAAATATATATGATTATAAATATTTGCTAGGCGCATGAATTTGCTTGTCCGAAAGGAGAGAAAATATTTAAAGATTGTTGGGAAAATCATAACCGAGTGATGAATTACTTATTCAGTTAGTTCAGATATGCCTAAGGAAATACTTGTAATATAAACACCTGATTAATAATGATCTTATTGACAGCATACAACATATACACTAACTTATGCAATTATAAATTTGATAAACCGAAGGAAAATTACAAAATCTTATTTCCTGCAGCGCTGCTTCCAGCAAAATCTTCAACTACCATTAGATCTGTCATCTCGCCATGCTTTATTCATGCCTTATCATCTCACATAACACTAATATATGCACTAATTATTGCTGACCGATTCAGCATGTGGTGGATTTGGTGGTGAATATTTCACTAGACGTCAAGGCACTCAAATCTCAATAGCATTGTCACATATATCTATGTACAACTAAACACGCCGGACGTAATAACATATGTAATAGTTAATGTTTGAATATTGTGATAGCTCTCATTGCTGTGTTAAAGCAGGTAGAATAGATTTGTGAAGGTGCGTGTCTTAGTGATTTGGGCATTCGGTTCACAATCGTAAGCTCGTGCGTTCGATTCCCGGCGGCGCGTTGCGTCCTTGAGCACACCAGTTTATTTCTAGTTGTTCCAGTCCAGTGAGGATGCAAAAATGAGTCGAACCTGTATTTCTAAGAGCCAACCTTATAATATTCTATGCCATGCTGAATCTCCACGAAGACTACGTTAAGGGTACGCGAATCTGTGGAGTAGGAAAACGCTTGTACTTTGATTTCGATCGGGTCAACTGTTGGCCACGTCGCCGTTATTGTCGGAATGCTGTTTAAGAATATAATTATATCGGAAAGGGCATATTAAGATAGGTCAATTATATGGGAAAAGACAGATTCAGATAGGTACATATTTTATTATATGTACCTATCTGAATATTAAATTCCTCGATTATTTGAATTGAAATGCATGTCACGAGAAGAAGTCACTAACTGACTACCTTTCTTTAGATTATCAAGTGCTATGGCGATAGATTGTGATTGATTTCTATACTTTTTGATTTTTTTTTTAATAAATCTTGTATCTAGTCCCTCAGTGTCCCGATTTAGATTCTATTCCTCTTCAAATTTCATATATTGGTTTCAAATTTGGGCACAAGGCCACAATTTCGAGGGAAGGAGCAAGTCAATTACATCGATCCCAGTGTTCAACTGGTATTTATTATCGACCCCAAAACAATGAAAGGCAAGGTCGGCCTCGGCAAAATTTGAACGCGGAATTGTAAAAACGGGCGAAATGTTGCTAAGTATTTTGCACGGCGCACTAACGGTTCTGCCAGTTCGCCCCATTTCAAATTTCATATATTCTTTTCTATTTTAGGCAGGAGGCCCGAAATTTGGGGAGGGGGCCAGTCCAATTAGATTGACTCCAGTAATTAATTTATCGACCCCGAAAGGATGAAAGGCAAAGTCAACACCGGCGGAATTTGAACTCAGTCAAATTTCATATATTGATGACCAAATGCACAAAACACCCCTCCAAAAAGGTTACCGTGCATCGAAATGCAGTGTACAAATTGGGAACAAATAGCTTCCCAACACAAATATCAGTCTTTCATACTGCAGTACCATCACAGTTCTTGCATGTGTGTCTTTATCTATTTAAACGCACAAAATGGACAAAAGAGTGTGCAGATAACAAATGAATACAGGCTACGCAGTTTATTGTTTTATTCCTATTCAAATATTTTGTTACCGTTACATTTTTCTAGAGTAGTCTATACATTATTCCTACGGCTTTTCTATGCATCATAACATAAAATAAGCATATCACTAATACATCTACATGCAGAGACACACTCAGGTATATAGGTATAGATAGCTAGCTAGCTAGCTAGCTAGCTAGATAGATAGATAGATAGATAGATAGATAGATAGATAGATAGATAGATAGATAGGTAGGTAGGTAGGTAAGTAGATACATAGATAGATAACACGGGATTGGGTGAGTGAGTGAAGGGAAGAGATAAATGGATATATATATTTATCATATATCTCTCCGTCTTTATTCCTTTCCCTCCACTTATGTACTCATGTACGAATTTGTATTCTGTTACGCACACACAACCAATGTAATCTAACCAAAGCAATTTTGCTTCATCTCAACCAGAAATTTAATCACTGAAAGTGGAAAGGGCATCTCGTTGTTACAGTTGCTATGCACTTCATCAGCCCCGCTGTTGAACTGAAGAGAATTAATCGTCTAGCCACACAATATGCAATATCTGATGATATGACTAGTGATTGATATATAAATCGACCACGGAGGACGAAGACAAGAAGGGTCACTTTATATATCACGGAGAACTAATAACTATCTTAGAAAGCTAATGGAATTACCTTCATATTAATATACACGTGGACTGCAATATACTGGGTGTCTTAAATACATTCTAGAAGGTATACACTTGATGGACACATAAAGCTGGGTAGTACAGATACTGTTTATCTCAGCGAGATATCTAATCGCTGAGAGTGCAAAACGACTGATTACGTAATCAGTACTATAGTAATGTGTATGTCTGATTTGAACTATCGGAATAAATTTTCTTCAAACATTTCACTAGTAGCTTAGTTGTTAGTGTGTAGCACACATGATCGTCAGATCGTGTGTTCAATTTCCAGACTAGCTGGCGTGTTGGAGTCTTGAGTAAAAAGCGCGTCATTTCACGTTGCTCTTGTGCTGTGTGGAGAACGGTATGTCGAAGGATAAACCCAACGTTGACTCTGCGCGTCATAAAAGGCGACTAAGAAAGGTGAAGATAAGATTTGCCGCCGACCTCATAAAATCTTCATTAGCACCGACTACCCATACAAATCTATGAATTGGAGTGTCATTGCCTGGGTGGTGCAGAAATATCATACACCAGAAGTATATATATATATATATATATATATATATATATATATATATATATAAAGTATATATAAAATATATATAGTTTAGGAAAAATAACCAATTTTCAAGAACTCATCGATGAAAATCCACTATCACATATAGAAAAATTAATAATTAAAAGCACAATAAATGAGTATAATATAAAGTAAAGTAAATATCATAAGATAAATATAATAAAAAGATTACACGTGTTTCATAACCAATTTTCAAATAGAAAAGAAATTTAAATCGATTAAAATCAATTGAAATTATCGAAAATAAGTTCTATTCAAAAATATAGCTACTCGTCAGATCGTAAGTAGAACAATAATTAGATATATATCTCAACCAACAATAAGTACCAAATGAATTAATATGAAATACTTATTATATAAAGATAGAAAAATTATTTTAAAAATATCATAATATCAAAATAATAACCATTCAATAATCATCCCTTCATCCATAATAATAACATGTATATTATATACAAAAAACATCTTACCTAAATTATCATTGTTTTAAATTATCATTGTTTTAAATACAAGTTGAACGAAGTTTAAGTTTAAAATAATAATGAAGATAAAATTAGTACATATTTAACCGGTGTAATAGTTAAAGCTATACTATTTAAAGCTAAAGACGTTTATTTAATTATGATTAAAGATCAATTGAATAATAGAAAAATACAAGATTATTTATTTCTACAAACGTAATAATAAAAAATATGAATGAAAAAATTATGAATGGAAAAAATTATGAATGAAAAAATTAGGAAAGAAAAAATTATTAAGAATAAAAGGTTAAACTTTATATATATATACAAAGTTTTGATTTAAAAAAAACTTTAACGATATTATATACTATAAAGATTAATAATTAATCAAATAATATTAATCAAAAATAATCGAAAATATATCAACACTATTCCAATCGAAGTTCTAATATTATGTTGAAATGAAACTATAACTTCTAAATAATATAGTGTTAAATAAGTTATCTATTAAAATAATCTATAAAGAACCAAATGAATAGTATAAAAACAAGAATACATATTATTTTAAATAGTAGAAAATCTTTAGCAAAGTGAAAACAGTACTTATCCAAATTTTTCCGTAATTCAAACTGAAAAACTAAGATAATTTAGGTAAGATGTTTTTTGTATATAATATACATGTTATTATTATGGATGAAGGGATGATTATTGAATGGTTATTATTTTGATATTATGATATTTTTTAAATAATTTTTCTATCTTTATATAATAAGTATTTCATATTAATTCATTTGGTACTTATTATTGGTTGAGATATATATCTAATTATTGTTCTACTTACGATCTGACGAGTAGCTATATTTTTGAATAGAACTTATTTTCGATAATTTCAATTGATTTTAATCGATTTAAATTTCTTTTCTATTTGAAAATTGGTTATGAAACACGTGTAATCTTTTTATTATATTTATCTTATGATATTTACTTTACTTTATATTATACTCATTTATTGTGCTTTTAATTATTAATTTTTCTATATGTGATAGTGGATTTTCATCGATGAGTTCTTGAAAATTGGTTATTTTCCCTAAACTATATATATTTTATATATACTTTATCTATAAGGCTCAATTTAATTTTAATTTTTTATAAATTGATTTTAATTGAGTTTTTTACCTGTAATTTTGGATTTTGTCCCTAATAATATTATTATTATTATTATTATATATATATATATATATATATATATATATATATATATATATATATATATATATATATATATATAGAACAAAAACAATTCCAGCGTGGAAATGTTTATAAGCCATTTAAGAAACACACAAAAGCCGTTAGATTTATTTCAACATTTAAATTTAATTTGCCATGGCAAATTAAATTTAAATGTTGAAGTGAATCTAATGGGTTTTGTGTGTTTCTTAAATGGCTTATAAACACCTTCCACGCTGCCATTGTTTTCGTTGCAGCACACGATCTCAGATCAGGTCACTTGCTATGCAAGTACATCTCCTATATATATATATATATATATATATATGGTTAATGAGTGGCAGAAGATGGAAAATACGTGAATTTTTATTAATCACAACAATTTTTCCGACCCATCTGGAATTTATCCTTCATGGGTGGGATACTTAACAACTGGTTCAAGGTATCCAACGGTGCAAATGTGTCTCTTCGAGTGATACATAGATATAACACGTTAAAATAACAGCTCATCACTATAACTTCTAAGTCCGTGTAAAGAAAAGCAGCAAATTAAAAGATATAGATTCATTTATATAGAAAATCGATACTAAAAATAACTGATGCAAAAAGAAATGAACACAGAATGCAACAGAAAAAGCATTAAATATAACCGTGAACGAACGCGGTGAAAGTGATTGTGCTTTACCCTGGTAGCTTACAACCGGGTATAGACCATTTGCGCCATTATCTAATAATATAAATATAAGTAGATTACTGAGCAGTGGTTTCTAAACTTTTTGAAGCTGCTGCTCCCTTGGCACCCGGCTCATATTCCTAGCGTCCACCCACTCACCACCGCAAACATAGACCACTTTCTACAGCAAATTCAAAACAACTATATTTCAGAAATAAAACTGAACACAATTAATTCATTACTTTGTTTCGATGTAGGAGCGTTAAGTTCTGATATGTATAAATGCAATGTTATTACCTGTTCAAACAAGCTTGTGGCACTGTTTTGTCATGGAGAAAATTTCTCGCTGTTGACGCAGGTGTGTCTGTGTGGTAAGTAGCTTGCTTACCAACTACATGGTTCCTGGTTCAGTCCCACTGCGTGGCACCTTGGGCAAGTGTCTCTGAATAGCCTCGGACCGACTAAAGCTTTGTGAGTTGATTTGGTAGAGGGAAACTCAAAGAAGACCGTCGTATATATATGCGCATATATATGTATGTATGTATGTAGGTATTATGTGAAGGCGCATGGCTCAATGGTTAGAGCGTCGAGCTTACGTGCCTCGGAGGGTAACTTTCTAGGTGCAATCCCATGGTCAGTCATGACCGAAGCGGGTCTCAGCATGTGTGTAGGTATGTTTGAGTGTTTGTGTGTCTGTGATTGTACCCCCACAATGACTTGACATCCGATGCTGGTGTGTTTACGTCACGCGTAACCTAGCGGTTCAGCAAAGGACACTGATAGAATAAGTATTAGGCTTTTAAAGAATAACTTCTGGGGTAGATATGTTCGACTAAAGACGATGCCCCAGCATGATCGCAGTCAAATGACAGAAACAAATAAAAGAATAAAAGAGTAAAAGAATAGCCTAAATACACTTAGACTATTTCGCAGCGCCTACTTCCCAGACTGTGAAATGCAGCATTTCGGAATAGTTATCTTCTCTTCAGTCACAGACACCGGTTGAAGGGTCAGTGCAAACTGAACTAGGTGTATTTACACCATTGTCAACAGCGAGAAATTCACTGATAAAACAGTGAATGGTTTCATTATTAGTCCAAACGTAGTACCATAACATTATTTTGTTGCTTTTACATCATTTTGGCCACCCCATTACTATCTTATCATCCCACATCTCCTCACTGCCTCTCCCTGTATCAATCCACTTCCCCCGTGGGTGCAGTGCTGCACACTTTGGGAGATACTGGTATAGAGTAATTAGATTAATTAGAAGTGCTTGAATTTGGGGATATAATTCTCGCAAGAAAACGTAATAAATTCTGAGGTAAGTAGAGAAAAAAAGGTATACATGAAAAGTATACCTAAAAACTAAATATTCCACCCAGTGTAGGGTGTCTATACAGACATACGCGCACACACACTGACACACACACATTCACACGCGCGTGCGCACGCACGCACACACACACACACACACACACACACACAAACTTACGCGCACACGTCTGAATATTTGCCTTGTTTTTGTGAGCGAGTATAGGGTTTAGAGTGTGTGTGTGTGTGTGTGTGTATAAATCAGCTTAAATTACATGCGAAATACACACATACATACATACATACACACACACACCCACACCAACCCCCAACCCCCACACACACATATACGTGGGATTGTTTAAGAGCAATATTTCCCCAAAACCCTCAGCAGTAATTTATTGATTTCAAATGCTAAACATCATACTTAATTATCATCAAACCCAGTATAAATTCCCCTGAATATTCAAATGTGTCTTCTAAGCGTTGCACTAAAGTCAAAAGAAATTATACGTTTAACTGGAATTTAGCACATATTCAACTGTCGCTATATAAACAATGCAGTAAACTTATAAAACTTGAATTCACTTGTCTGATTTATGTAATGTTCTTCATCGTTGTAGGAAGTAAATGCGTTTCGCAATGTTACCAGAATATGCATTTGAATATTCAATGCAATTTTACTGAAAATAATTCTAATATAAAGCGATGTTTTAAGTTTAAATCAATAAGGTGGTGTCCAGATATTCTAAGAAAGTTCTAAATGAGAACTGACAGATGATATATACTACCATAGTTAGTATAGTGAAGGAATGAGAAATGAAATATTGTCTGTGTGGTTCTTTATTTCACTATTTCTCCCTCTCCGTCTCTCTCTTCCTCTCCGTCTCTCTCTTCCTCTCCGTCTCTCTCTTCCTCTCCGTCTCTCTCTTCCTCTCCGTCTCTCTCTTCCTCTCCGTCTCTCTCTCTTCCTCTCCGTCTCTCTCTTCCTCTCCGTCTCTCTCTTCCTCTCCGTCTCTCTCTTCCTCTCTCTATATAATTATATGTAAAAGCACTCACTCGAACATGCATGCACAAACACATGCACACATACACACGCATACGTATTGTTACACACACATACATATTTTTCTCATAGAAATTATGTAAATTACTTGAAATTGTGAATGATTATATAACCTACTGGATTCAAGGCAGCCCGGCCACATTCCTGATGACGGCTGTTGGGAAAGTAGCTCGCGTCTGTAACTGTGCTCTTTTTGGCTCCCTGTCAAATTGTCTTTACCTTTATTTTCAGGCACTTAAATTGCGGTCAATTCTTGATTCTTGAGGTTATCTGACCTTTCCAGTTGATGTCAGTCGCAGTTGGGTTCATTCATTTTAAAATGTAGTTATTTTTAATAAATTAAGGATTTATCTTGCGTCCATTGTTTTCTGATCAGTGCAGAAGTTCCCTGGGAAGAGGACAGAAAAATTACACACTTATTGCTCATGTATAGCTCATGTATAACAGAAAAATTAGGCAATGGCATTGCTCTAAATCCTGTGCAGCCGACTTCTATGTACATAAGTACTACGTACGTATGCATGTATGCATGCATACGCGCATTTATGCATATATCAGGCATGTGCTGTCAGTAATTACTCAGGGTAGGCAGTAGGTTTGCATTATGTAGTAAAACACAAAATATAAGCGAAACAGTCCGCGCGACTAAGTTGAAGGCAGATCTATTTTTGCCTTTATAGCACATAAAGAAAGCGATGTTGTAGAAATGTACCCAGAACGTGTACTACAGCAGTATTATTCGCAGCTTTAAAACTGAGATTGAAAAGCAGGGGCAAAATATGCCTACCTCATCTACAAAAATATAAAACATTTTGAAGTTTATGCATAGTAATCAGACTAACCTTCATAATTTTATTGAATTAGGTGCATCTTTTGCCATGTTGCTATCATTTGTTTTATTCAAGGTAGGCACTGCCTACGCTGCCAACCTAAGCCGTACGCCCCTGGCATGTATATATATGTAGATATCTTTGTATGTGTATATTTGCATGTATCTGCGTATGTAAGGATGACTGTATGTGCGTATGTATGTCTGTAAATATGTATGTATATATGAATGTGTGTATGTATGTGTACGCTTATATGTATGTATATTTATGAATGTATGTACGTATGTGTGTATATGTGTGTGTATGCATATGTGTGTTTGTATCTGAGTGTGTTTGTGTGTTTGTATGTATGTATATATTTATGTATGTATGTATAGATAGATGCATGTACGGGTACGCAGTTGGTGGCCTTTATGTAGTAAATCTATCTATCTATCTATCTATCTATCTATCTATCAACGAGATTCCAAGCATTGACCTCTCCATGGCTCTTTGAAACGTTACCAATCTCTACTCTTCTCTCTTTGTTGTAGCCCATGTTTCACTACCATATAACATTGAAGGTAGGACTGTGCTTTTTATGAGGCTGGCGCGGTTGGTCCTGTCCAACCTACATTTGAGCACATCCCTTATGTCATTAAACGCCTTCCATCCGGCCCCTATTCTCCGCGAGATCTCTTCGATGTCTCGGTACATATTCACTTCCTGTCCCAGGTAGACATATTCTTTTCCCTCCTCTATTTCATCATTGCCGACCACCGATCTACCCGTTGGTACGTTGTCGGACCGCATGAATTTCGTTTTTATGCGGTTCATCTTGAGACCTACTGCAGAGCTTTTGATGTCGAGCTCCGTCAGCATGGTCTGAATCTGATCCGTGGTTTCAGCGATGATTACGATCGTAATGATCGCTGATAATATATATATATATATATATATATATATATATATATATATATATATATATATATACACACAAATATATACATACACACACACACATGTGTATATATATATATATATATATATGTATATATATATATATATATATATATATATATATATATATATATATAAATATATATATATATATACATATATATATATACATATACATATACATATATATATATACATATATAAATATATATATATATGTATATATATATACATATACACAAATATACATTCTTATAATTAAATGTACATGTATATGTATATATATATATATATATATATATATATATATATATATATATAGATAAATAGATAGAGAGAGAGAGAGAGAGAGAGAGAGAGAGAGAGAGAGAGAGAGAGAGAGAGAGAGAGAGAGAGAGAGAGATACATATACATGTATATATATACAGATAATTGTATAGCAGGTAAAATATTTCCGAGCATTTGCTTTTGTGTTTCAAAATATTTCACGTCAACATAATACTACGCAATTACTCTGAGTATTTTTGTTTTAAAAAATCGCACTTTGCTTAACACATGGTTTTGAAGTATCCAACTTTCTGATGTCTAAACTATAAATGGAATCTTCACTGCCAAACAAAAAAAAAAACAACAACAAACAGCAAGAAAAAACGAAAACAAAGAACGTTCTCTTGTTGAAGGCGCCAACAACGGAAATGCACGATTTTTTCCCAGTGAAAATATCTGTTTGTCTAAAATACAAAGCTCTCTGCCGACGTAAATAAAAATACATTGAATATGTTTGCCATGTTAATGTAAAAATGTCTGGAAACATCTAGTTTTTAATAGAAAAAGAAACAAACTAATATTAAACTATATGTCTCTATAACTAATATTAGAATCCTCAATGATATTGCAACTATTTTTTAAAAATATTTATTTCCGTTAATATAAAACAGTGCCAAACAGAAAAGATAACTCTATGCTACCTGTAGAGATTGCATGAAAAAATAGATATTGCGGTTTATTGGCTGTTTAACTTGTGTAAAAATATACAAGGATAAACTAGATCTATTTATATTCCGATTTCTAATTCTAGGATATATTTTAATATTACGCCACTTGGTAGCCTTAAAATATGTATCAGATACAATGAGGTCGATTATTTCAATCATAGGCTTTTCTATGAATATGTGGTTTCTTACTTTTCACTTAAGCAACAGATATACGAGTAAGATAGGAGGCAAGTTTATCACACAGTTTTAATATCAATCTGAAGCTATACCCACATTATTTTACTTTGTGAACTGATGCTACTCTATATTTCTTACTTCATTTTCTTAAAAGTAGAGAAGTCTAGTTTTGTTACAGAAAATACAATATTGTTTATGAATGGCTGCATATTAAAAGGAGGATGTAGGAAATATACAGGAAATATAAAACGAGATTTTTTATAGTTTATTTTCTTTTTCCTGCCTTAAAGGCAATACACGAACAAATATTTTTTCGTTGTGCTACAAATAAATCATTCAGAGTTCTTTAGCCATCTGTCTCATTAATTTAGATATCATACTTACAGCTACCAGATGACACTTGCATCTAGCTAAAATTTCTAAAGATATACATAAGATATATCCTTCTCGTCTCCATTTAATCGGTTTCACAAAGCATCATTTCGTAGCTGAAACTAATAAACAAAACAACAAATGGGATTTGAACCTCTACATTTCAGTTATTTGGCGAACTCTGCTACCGCCTAAATAAAGTATGTCAGCCTAGACTTTTCCTCAAATTAGAATCAGTAATGTGCCTCTTTTGTTTTGTTAGCATTGGAGTCTCCCTGCATTAGCAGAGGAGTCTAAGCTGGTAGCATCTAATAACACGTAATGTAAAGAGAGAAAGAAGGATTGTCAAGTGGCTTGAATTATTATTAGTGCTTTTGCTCGGGAATCAACAAATACGCGATTATTACTGAGTGGAGGGGTATATGTTTGCCTCTCTCGATTATTTACGTTTATAATATTTAATGCTATTTACATACACCAATTTCATAATTAGCTTAACAATAGGTTTAATTAATTTGTAATATCGCCAAATGTGTATTATACTAAATTTGTCTGCAGGGATTCACGAGAACGATAGAAGCAATCCTGATTTCACGCTATTTCAATTGCGTATATTCAGTTTTTCTGAAAGCTTCCTCAATACCAGTGAATATTTAATTCCTCTGTATCGAAAACATGAATTGTGGCTGTGTGGTAAGTAGTTTGCTTACCAACCACATGGTTCCAGGTTTATTCCCATCGCGTGGCACCTTGGGCAAGTGTCTTCTACTATAACCTCGGGCCGACCAAAGCCTTGTGAGCGGATTTCGTGGACGGAAAATGAAAGAAGCCCGTCGTATATATATGTATATGTATATATGTATGTGTGTGTATATGTTTGTGTCTGTGCTTGTCCCCCCAGCATCACTTGACAACCGATGGTGGTGTGTTTACGTTCCCGTAACTTAGCGGTTCGGCAAAAGAGACTGATATAATAACTACTAGGCTTCCAAAGAATATGTCCTGGGGTCGATTGGCTCGACTAAAAGGTGGTGCTCCAGCATGGCCGCAGTCAAATGACTGAAACAAGTAAAAGAGCAAGAATAAAAGAGTAGAGCTTGTAACAACATTGTACACGGTATTGACAAACTTCGACAATAGCTAAAAGCGTCTGTCGTTCTGATTTTTAGCAGAAGAAATCTCTGAAGATATTTTATCTCAGACAATCCCACAGTTTGATGCTTTCTAACGGTATATATACATTTAGTATGGTGAAAGATGATGATTTTAATTAAGTGCTGATTAATTAGCGTAAACCGAATGTTTCGTTACATTGTTTCGTTACAATATATCTCATCATGCGCATGGGACTAAGGTTGAATATTTCACTAACACAGAAATTGGCCAATATAATAGCCTAATTGATCTCTGATAAATTGTATTATTGAGATAAAATAGCATAATTAATGTAGTAGAATCTAATTATGGCATTTAATCATAAATTTGAAAGTACGGCGTGGCAGACTTCCCGCATAATGCTCACCAAGTGTTAGGCACGTGGTTCAAGTTCCACCAACGAGGCTATAAACATTCCGTCAGGAGACGGAATGATTATAGCTTCATGTCCATTAAATTACTTATGATTTATTACGTTATACCAAATCAGTTAATTCTTAAGAAAATTACTGAACATTATTCTATTCCTTTTAGTGACAAATAGCAAGCAGTTATTCTGGATTAGATAATGATAATTATTAAACAAAACATTATTGCGCTAATGTAATTAACTATAAAGTCCAAAATTTCGATCTCTTACATGATGACGAATTAATTTTATCAAAAATAAAAAAAAGACCAAGCATTTATATTACCTTAAGTATACAACGGATGTCTCTTTGGACGATTACAGAAGTTTTTGCTGTTTGCGGGGAACATCATACCCCTTCACATCATAATGACATCATGTAAAATTTTGTTGTCATGTGGTGGTATATTTAAGGTATATAATGTGGGGAGTGCTTTTCACCTTTTCAAATTACATCGAAACATCTACTTGTAAATGAAATCAGGACCAGAATTTAACGAAAAACTTCATTGGCTCATGAAGAGAATAAGAGATTATCCACGCAACTCGGTGGAAAAAATTTTCCATTTTTTTATTATTTCCATGCTTCGGTGTGGTTGTGTGGTAAGAATCTTGCTTCCCAACCACGTGGTTCCGGTTTCAATCTTACTGCAAGGCACCTTTGGCAAGTCTGTTCTACGTTCTACAATAGCCACGGTTGACCAAACATTATGGATGGAAGTAGTATATATATACCCAGGTGATATCAAAAAGTTCACGAACTACTTATGTTTAATAAAAAAAACTTAACATCACCTCCTTTGAAATAGTTACTTTACTCATCAATAAACTGGTCCCTGGCATGAAGGCTTCGTGCCACTTTTGGAATCCGACATGGCAGTCGATTTCTGTGTGCGAGTCGAGGACCTTCTTCGATTGGCTCTCGATCTAGACAGCGGTGTTAAAACAGCGACCATTGCCTTTTCATCTTGGGGAAGTGATGGAATTCAGCAGGTACTAAATTTGGCGAATAAGCAGGTTTCAGAAGCGATACCATGTTGTTTTTGGAATATGATGAACATGCTGTTCAATGACCTGCGTCTCCGTGGTACATACTTCGGTGGAGATGAAGGCCTCTTTCATTGTGATAATTGCTGCTTCGTCACATGGTCGTACCCGTAGACCCAACTCCCGTCACTGGTGATTGTCGACGGGAAAGATAGGTGATCAGCGGCACGCTGACAAAGATCTTGACAGACTTCGACACAATGTTCTTTCTGCTCACTGGTCAGCAGATTCCAGACAAACTTGGGAGAGACACGCCACATCTTCAATTCAAATGTTAGGATTGCTTGCATGGACCCATACGACAGACGAAAAACATGAGCAATGTCCGTTGTTTGTCTTCCGACGATCATCATGTACAGACTGATGAATTTTCTCCACATTTTCTGGAGTGACGCTCGTGGCAGGTCTTCTAAATCGCTCATAGTCTTCCAGGAAAGTTTCTCTTCAGCACACTTTTTTTCACCCTTGTTCGAAAATATTTCCCCACCCTTTTCCCTTCACATTATCTTTTTCTCAAATACCACACCCCTTGCTAATTTCTGTGGTTCGGCCAAAACAGCCCCATTGAATACTACCAGTCAAATAACCTTGCTTAAATTCCTCATTCCTCCCACTCTTTTATATTTTTCCTTTGGTTCCTTCTTTCAATTCTTATTTCACTCTACATTTATATTCTTCACTCCTACCATGCTCTTCCATGTGTTAACATGTGCCTCCTTGCGACAATATAAACTTTCATATAATCAAGATATCTTTGGCTTGAAGAGTAGACTGTGGTATACATCTCGGTTGGATATTTACCACCTCTGGGGTTCCGCTCGCTATGAGACATATGTAACCAGGATCTTACCTACTCCATTCCTTAACTCTTGTATTCTCATTCGCACATCTGGCAACCCTGGTCGCCTACCGCGAAATATAAAAAAAAGTTTCACTTTATTCTACTTCGATACGAATAAATCCACAACCTTCCGTCTCAATACAGCAGTATTCACCCTGAAAGTTGATTTTCATATTTACTACGGATTGCTTGAAGCTAACTGTCTCCCTACATCTCGATCACTGAATCTTATACATATAATTATGTATGTATGTATGTATGTATGTATGTATATGCTTCTATGCAGACGTGTGTGCGTGCGTGCATGCATGTATGCAGGTGTATGTGTGTCCATCTATATTTTCGATAGGCTTTCTGTCTCACAAATTTGACTCACATTTTTATAATCCGACACTCTGATTATGCAGTAGTAATCACTTGCCCAAAATGTAACATAGTGAGGCAGTTGCTGGAACTAGGTATATGTGAAGTAAACTTCTCAATCACATATGTATACTACAACACTGTCAACAAAGAGATCCGCAGTTAATAGTTTTGTCAATGAAGTAAACATTATTTAACTTGCTGAAGCATATTCGGTCAAGTCTGCATTGTACAGTCGCGCAAGATTTGTCTTAGGCACTATTTGTTATATGGCTTTGGTTCTTACGGCGAAGTGGTAGAATCAGTGAACTGTCTTTAAGTATCTATTTGTGGTATATTACACTCTGGTTTCAAAACCGGTCTGACTTCTTTTTTTCTTTATATCATCACAAGGTAAATGAAAAAAATAGTAGTTTAATGCAGGTGATAATATAATCCAATCCTCTAAATATTTGGCCTTGCGCTTAAATCTGACATGTGTAATGACATAGGAGAAAAGTTTAAATGAATAATTTCCTGGAAATCAACGACATTGCTGTATTTTCTAGTGTCACGTAAGCGTTCGCAATAAATAAAATAAGCTACGTGCCTCCATCGAAATGTATACAAAAAACTCTGGCTTGTAAAATCGATTTATAAAATTATGTAGTAACGTCAAGACGCTGGCCAGTTTTAAGTTCACCATCACGGATTATTTAACAATTCCGACAGAAGACATTTTGCTTAGTTTATAAATGTAATGCTTTTGTAAATATGATGTTAATAATTTTTGCCTGACTACAAATATAGGGATATGTATTTAGACGAAAGTGACATTTCTACTTTACGAAATGACCCTTTTATGCAAAATATATTTTCATAAACAGCCATAATCAAGCATCAAAACAAAATTACACTAAATAGGGTTGAGCATGAGGGTTTTAAGCGACAAACGCGAGAGTAGAGAGAAACCTGTAACGAATTACAGCAAGAATTTTCACCAGATGTAATGGTCTGATGTTTATATGAACTATGAGGCTATAGCGATATCGTTTCAGGTCTGCTTTCATTCAAACATCATATGCTTTGACAAATTTCCATGATTAGCTATTCATGTCCTAAAAACCATAATTTATATCGATTTTACTCCCATATATCTCAGAATACTTAGCAGGTTTAATGTAGCTGTTTATTTGAACAAATCCTTTCTCGCTAATGTTCCTATTCAAAATCAGCTATTCTAATATTAAAACAGAAAATGGAAACAGAATATCAAGTAACTTTAAAAAGAAAACAAAAGAGAAAATATAGCCAAAATTTGCAATTTTACGTAACAAATGAATAGAATATTGTGGCAAAATTTAAAATCACAATAAGAATAACAACGAACAATATTTTAAGACTTTTACTGAAGTTTTCCTGTTTTACGGGCGCATCAAAAGAAATCTCCTGCCAATTATTCCTCATCAAATTTCTTTTTCTTTTCGAATGCTAGATGTTGCTTATCAATAATTATTAAAAGGTAAAAAATGAAATGGATACTATTATCTCAGAAAGGAGAAATTTTGCTTTATTGATATTCTCATAACTTACAAAATGTGAACAATAATTCTTACAATCTTTAGCATAATTTCTCTTTATCATTGTCACTTATGAGACTGACTTGAAAATCGACAATTTGAAACGCCTCTAGTGATGAAAATATTTCACGCCTAGCAGCAAAAATGAGAAGCCTTGTTTCAATAAATGCATTTAGAAGTCTATTTTATGCTTTGCTAAACTGGGCGTTAATTGAAAATATTTTAGCTATAAATATCTCCTGTTTTTAAAATCAAATATCTACTTTTATAAATGGCTGTAATATATGGCATCCAGCTGAGTCGGTTACTTTTTCTAGTAGGTAGAATCCGTAAACGATGCAGTGGTTTTCTACCTACTTTCAAAGCATGTTTTATTTGCGTGGAGTTTTCATCTAGTGCTTCTCTTACTAGACATCTTGAGTTTGTTTTGTATCAAGGGATCAGTTTCTCATTTTCATGCAAATTATGCTTGCTCAGAATATTCTGAGGTTCACATTTAGATATTTCAGCTCCAATTTAGTCCGATGCACTGTTGTCCCGACTATTTCGGGACTTATGATAGATTAAAAAGGAAAACAATATAACCGAGGTGTAGACAAATGTTTGATTATCATCCATTTGAATATGAGGAGCCGCTTACACAGCTTAGCAATTTCTAGGTGCGAAACAAATGGTCTCTCTCTCTCTCTCTCTCTCTCTCGCTCTCTCTCTCTCTCTCTCTCTCTCTCTCTCTCTCGCTCTCTCTCTCTCGCTCTCTCTCTCTCTCTCGCTCTCTCTCTCGCTCTCTCTCTCTTTCTCTCTCTCTCTCTCTCTCTCTCTCTCTCTCTCTCTCTCTCTCTCTCTCTCTCTCTCTCTCTCTCTCTCTCTATTCGGCTATAACAACCAAGCAAAATGTCCGAGTTTTGTTAACAGAAGTACTGGGTTATTTCCCCTACATCGCCTTCGCTTCTGACGATATTCTAATCCAACCTCTCGGGTCCGGCTGCCGTGGTGGTCCAAAATGCTTTTGTGGTTGTTGCTGCTTTATCTGACATCTGGTGAATTCGAAGTTTGCAGGAATGGCTTCGGCTGTGTTGGTGTTCTAAGATGCTACTATTATTGATTTATCCAACACGTGAGGGGTTCCAAGCTTGTAGGAGGGCACGTTTAGGATGAGGTCACTGGCTAAAATCTTCTTTCCTTGAATTTAAAAAATTATTCTTTTATACTTTTATTTTTTACTTGCTCCAGTCATTTGACTGCCGCCGTGTTGGAGCACTCCCCTGAAGGATTATTTTAGTTGAAGAAATCGACCCCAGTACTTGAAAAGTAAGCTTCATACCACACAGCCATTCCTGTATAATCTTATATGCAATCGTGGATTGGTAATTGAAGCAGTGTTTTATAAAAAATAGTATTCTATATATTAGACTTCATGTATATACAGGGTTCAGTATTGACAGGTAAGTTACTGCGGATTTCGTTCAAGATAAGATATCTTTTGTATATCGGAGAGAGACGAAAACCTCTTGGACACACCGGATTATAAACTTAGTCTGGTAGCTACTAGCAATACTAGCAATATTCTCGTGCGGCTAAGTGGGTGGCTGCAGATAAGCGTCATTGATAAGGCACAGGATTGTTGAAATGCATCGGGCGTTCTTGATAGCCTCTACCTGGAAAATTATCGTCTCCATTCCATACAGTAAGTCTATAAGAGATTTTATCTCAGGCTAAAATTTCACTAACTTACCTGTCAACGGTATATATATATATATATATATATATATATATATATATATATATATGCATACATTAAGCATGATCAACAGATGGCTATTATCAAAATTGTCTTTTTCTCCAATGTCAGATTTTCATCTTCGTAAATTCTTCCAGGATTGGACTATTTCTTCGACAGCATAGATATTGTTCATTTGTGCTTTATGTATTGAGCAGAATTGCTTAAGAATTTGTTTCTGGGGGAAAATTTAAATAATCTGACAAGCAGTGATTTTACCGCTGACACTTTGCATCTATTTGACAATTCACTGTCTCCATGTTAGTGTATCCCTACATTTGTGCCTTTGGTATAGACTGTCATCATGTATCTTGTTTCTATCTGTATGTTTACATCTAGAAATCGACTCGTTGCATCGCTGGTGGATTTATTTCTATAGCTGTGGGTGCTGTGCATTTGTAGGGAAATATGAATACCTTATTGTTCTCTATTCTCTATAGGTACTAAGGAAGAAACAATTGACTCTATATTGTGCTTATGTTATTACCTTTATGGAGAACGGAATAAAATTTGTTTGTATAGATCTCTATACATTTCTATAGTATGATAACTACTGACAATATTTGATCGCATTATTTGATATTATAAACGTTATGTAATATGATTTACGTCACGGAACCAAGCTATGCAGAAAATATTATGTATCACAGTAGTCTCTTAGATTTCTAGGAATACTTGGACAGCATCACCATCCACTGTGAACTGTTAAGTTACGTTGTCTACTTGTTTAATCAACTTGTGTGTCAATGAAATTGTTCAGTTTATCATTCACTGGAGCGTGTTGATGTGAAATTATTTTTAATATTCTGTAGATATGTAACGGGATGGATTCTTCAAAATACAGCACTACCATTTAAGTGTTCATCGTTAGAATTATTTATTTCAGTTTTCTTTAAATATATTATATTATCTCACTGAATAATTGTAAATTTGTTTTCGTCGTTACGTAAATTGTAAATTTTCTATTACAAATATATTCAATTGTCACTTTTACAATTGGGGGCATGACATTACTTTTAATCTCTTTTGTGTTGTGTATTGGCGCCTGTATCTACACAGGCATAGAAACACATACCAACATGATTTTAGACTGAAACCCGAGAAACGTTGATGATGATTTAACAAATTTTCACTTACAAAGGAAATATCTTAAAACAAATACTAGAGTTCGAGAAAATATTACATACACAAATTAACCTACAACATAATCTCTCACTCTTAGTTTCTCTCTCAAATCTCTCTCCCGCATCCTTTCTCTCTATATCTACTTCTCCCTTTCACTTTCTCACACTTCTCTGTGTATGTTCTACTTCTCCCTTTCACTTTCTCACACTTCTCTGTGTATGTATGTATATCTATCTATCTATCTATCTATCTATCTATCTATCTATCTATCTACTTCTCTCTCTCTCTCTCTCTCTCTCTATATATATATATATATATATATATATATATATGTATATATCTATCTATCTATCTATCTATATATATATATATATATATATATATATATGTATATATCTATCTATCTATCTATATATATATATATACATGCTGTCAACTTAACGTGACACTCCCAGGAAGCGAATAATACTACAGCTATTTAGCCCTAGGAAGCAGCAATGCTTCCTGTCGGACTTGACACATTTCCTGTGTCCTTATGTTTACAAGGGGGAGGCAAGCACCTCCACCCAGCTAAGCCTGCATCCAGAGACTAGTTTCTGAGTCTTTGCTTGTCATCAGTCTGGAGTAGCATAGCCTGCTAGTTGGAGATGTCTGTCAAGCTCTTGCAGAGATATAATAATTCTAGTGAAATACATTCACTGATTTCAAAAATAGAAATAACACATTTCTAAATCTCTCAGAGAGATTTATGTAGTAGTGATACCATAAAATAGTTGTATGCTGTCAACTTAATGTGACTGTCCCAATCTCTGAGAGATTTAGAAATGTGTTATTTCTATATATACATCTTTTTTCTGAAAGTAAACCGTCGTATATATATGTATATATCTATGTATGTATCTATGTGTTTGTGTTTGTCCCTCCACCAATGCTTCACAAACGGTGTTAGTGTGCTTCCGTCTCCCGCATATTAGCGGTTCGGAAAGTAAAGCGATAACGTAAGTACTACGCTTAAAACATAAGCACTGGAGTCGACTTGTTCGATTAAAAGACTTCAAGGCGGCGCTCCAGCATGGCCGCAGTCAATTGACTGAAACAAGTAAAGGAAATAAAGAATAAAAGAATATATATATACACACTCCTATCCCACCTTCCAATTCCTTTCCATCTCATCCATCCTTGCAACCCATCCCCTACAACTCTCCTATATACTCCACCCTTACCCCCACTCTATACCCACATACACCTCCTCTACTCTCACCCCAGCCCAACCCACACCCCACCTGCGCTTTCCTCACTCTCGCTTCCCCCACCTCCCAACACCATCACATCACACCACGCTACACCATACCACACAACACATCACAACACACCACCACGCACACACCAGCACTGACCAATTCACGTCCCCGCATTTTCTCACCTTCACACCTACATACACACGCATACGTTAATATCACCAGGATTCTCTCAAACACACGCACCTTCGTTTTGGGATCACTACAATTTTGTTATCTCCTCTTCTTAACTCTCTTGTGTGACCCTTCTGTCCGGCATTCGCCATGATAGATCGCTGAACACTAAAAACATGTTTTTCTATCCTTGTTTCTCTCCTTATTTCTTTCCATGTACCTTTCTGTAGAAGGGCATAGGCTCGAAACGTTAAAGACTTTCTCTATTCCCGAGCGTTATACTAATACATCTATTTGTTTTCAACACCACCTGTCTTCGTCTGTTGTTTTTTGGTGAATTCTTCCTATATATATATATATATATATATATATATATATATATATATATATATATATATATATATATATATATATATATATATATATATATATATATATTATTTTATTTAAAAGAATTCCAACTCTGTCTGTTTTTTATGTTTTATTTATACTCTTGTAAAATTAATGTGGGATATAGAATATGGAATATATGATATATAATATAAAATATAAAAATGGATGGTACAATGAAATGATGTATTGAATGTCTTATTGAATATATGGAATATGTCTTATTGAATATATGAAATATTGAGTGTTCAATATAAAGGATTAAATATATAAAGGCGAATACGTATTTTCTATACCTTGTGGTATTTCATCATGGCCGGTGTCTGATACAGTCTGTCATACCGGCCATGATGAAATACCACATGGTATAGAAAATACGTATTCGCCTTTATATATTTAATCCTTTATATTGAACGCTCAATATTTCATATATTCAATAAGACATATTCCATATATTCAATAAGACATTCAATACTTCATTTCATTGTACCATCCATTTTTATATTTTATATTATATATTCTATATTCCATATTCTATATCCCACATTAATTTTACATGAGTATAAATAAAACATAAAAAACAGAGTTGGAATTCTTTTAAATAAAATAATATATTCCTCTATACACGATCATACAAAACCCCCTTTTTATATTTATTTTTACTCACACACACATATATATATATATACATACATATATATATATATATACATATATATATATATATATATATATATATATATATATATATATATATATATATATATATATATATATATATATATATATATATATATATATATATATATATATATATATATATATATATATATATATATGCGAGTAAAAATAAATACAAAAAAAGGTGGATTTTTTTGTATGATTGTGTATAGAGGAATATATTATTTTGCTTAAAAGAGTTCCAACACTGTCTGTTTTTTATGTTTTATTTATATTCCTGCAGAACTAGTGTGGGGTATAGAATATGGAATATACAATATATAATATAATATACAATATATAATATAAAATAAAATAAAAATGGATGGCACCATGAAATAAAGTATTGAATGTAGATGAAATATTGAGTGTTCAATATAAAGGATCAAATATATAGATATATAAATATAAATATATATATATAAAGGCGACTCGAGTTTCAGGGCTATTTCCCTTCGTCATGGCCGGTATGACAATCTTTAACAGACTGTAATAAGTTGGCTGGTTTTCTGTCTTTTATACCAATTCCTTTGGATGGCAGCAGTAGGTGTCTGGCTATTTTTAGAATTGATGTTAAATCTATTTTTAGACATGATGATATTTTAATTTATTGTTTTGTGTGGGTTGTAGGGATAAGATTTTTAAACCGCAGTAGGTGTTTGGCTGTTCTTAGAAATGATGCCAAATCTATTTATAGAAATGATGATATCAGAGATTTTTTGTGTTTTGGTTACAGGGATAAGATTTTTAAACCCCAAGTGAGATGGATTTAATCATTGTTTGTTAAGAGTGGGTTTGAATTTCTTAATAAAGTCCTTTTCTTTGCATTTTCTTTCAATTTCATTCCGGTTGTAAAGTTTATGGAATGGAAATATAATAAAAGTTTGATGACCACATGTTGCTAGATGGTTACTCAGTGGTATTTGGCGGACTTCTGGGTTTTTAATCTGTTGTCGATGTACCCGTGAGCGTTCCGATAGTGCATTACCTGTCTGGCCAACGTACAATTCTTCACAATTAGGGCATTTGATGCAGTAGATTAGATTTCTACTTTTGCAGTTCATGTTCGCATTGGTGAATATTTTCCCTGTTTTTGTGTTCATATATGGGCCGGTATGGATTGATCGGCATGTGCCGCATCGGCTATCATTGCATTTGGATACAGTGAATGTTTGATTTTTGTTGCTGAGGTCAAACCTTGCCTTTGTTAATAGTTTTTTCAAGTTTTTAGGTTGTCTCTTACTGAGAGTTATATTTTGATCTGTAATGATATTTCTCAATTCCTTACTTTGTGCAAGGATCGGTAAGTTCGCTTTGGCGATATTAAAGATGTTCTGGTGGCATGGATTTTGTGTCACTATAAATGGAATGATCTTTTCCTGTTTGTCTTTTCTTTGCGGTGTCCTCAGTTGTTGTATGGGTATTTTCGAAGCCCGCTGAATACCATTTTCTATGAGTCGTGATGGGTATTTTTGCTTCACCAGAAATTCTTTCAGTTCCATTAGGCGTTTATTTCTGGTCTCTATATCCTCTACAATAGTACATATTCTCCTGGCTAGGCAGTATGGTATGTTGCGTTTTGTATGGGGTGGATGGCACGATTTAAAGTTCAAGTATTGGTGTGTGTCTGTGTGTTTGTAATATATATCTGTGGTAATGGCGGTGTTCTTTTTAATTACCATTATATCTAGAAATGGTAATTTGCTACTGTTCATCTCCTTTGTGAATTGGATGGATGGGTGTAGGTTGTTCAGGAGGGTGTTAAATTCCTCCATAATGCTTTGAGGTTTGGTCCAGATTATGAAGCAATCGTCCAGGTATCTCTTCCATGCTTTTTCTATAAGCTTCCTAAATTCGGTGTTATATCTCTCCTCTATTTCCTGGTAGAGTTTTTGTTCCAAGTAACCCATCACCGAATTCGCATAAACGGGGGCAAACCTCGTCCCCATAGCCGTGCCTTTAATTTGGATATAGTTCTTACCATTGAAGAAGAACGTATTATTTTCCAGGATAAGTCTCACTGATTCTAGTATAAATGTCACCGTGTACCTGTTGGGAATTGCTTCTCTGTGTTTGTTTACCCAGTATTCAACCGCCTTTATTCCTAAATCATGTGGGATATTTGTGTATAGGCTTACTACATCGAAGCTCAGTAGGATTGAATTTGTTTCAGTGGTTTTGGGAAGATGGGATAAGAAGTCGATGTCATCCCGAATGAAACTGGGTATGTATGTACAAAGTGGCTTCAAAAGAATGTCGATGAAATTGCTTAGACGGTGAGTAGGGCATACTGGGCCAGCTATAATTGGTCTAAGTTTTAAATCTTTTGGATGTAGCACTTTTATGTATTCACTTCCTTGTTCCTTTACTCCCTGTTGAATATCTTCTGACTTGTGTATTTTGGGTAAGCCGTAAAAGTTACTGGGTTTTGGTTCGAAGTTGGTGATGTAGTCTCTTTCATTGTCAGTGAGTGAGTTGTAGTGTTTAGAAACTAAGTGGTTGATCTTCTTCATGATGTGGTGGTCTATGTTCGAGGGTATTTCACAATAGAAGGTTGTGTCATTTAGTTGTTCCTCAACTAAATCCTTGTAGTATTCCACATCCATGATGACGATTGCACCCCCTTTATCTGCTTGTTTAATTATTATTGTTTCATCGTTTTGTATCCGTTTAAGTGCAGATATCTCTGATTTGGTAATGTTCGGCCTAATTTTGGTATTTTGTTTTAGGGGGAAGTTTGATAGGGTGTCAATATATTGGTCCAGGTAGATATTTCTGCCTTTTGGTGGGGTGAAATTTGATTTATTCCTCACTAAAGAATCTTCGGTTTCATTATTATTTTTATTATTAATATTGGTGGTGAAGAATTCGACAAGTCGTAATTTGCGACAGAATTTCTGGATATCTTCCTTTAGTTCATGGTGGTTGACTGTTGGTGTAGGTGTAAATTTCAGGCCTTTTAACAGAAGTTGGGTTTCATCATTGTCAAGATCTCTTCTGGAAAGATTAATTATCTTAGGGTCTATGTGTCCAATTGTTTTGGGTATGTTACTTCTTGGATATATATATATATATATATATATAAAGTGTAGTATATTGCCACTTAAGTGTGGCTGACCCCTAGGGGTGGATGTTACTGTTGCTTTTAGCCCCAGGAGGACATCTCCTCCAGCTGGCTTATCGACACACGACTGTGTCCTGTTTGCCAAGGGAGTTATCCCTCTCACCACGGCCAGCAGCACGAACGTATCCGGATTTCAGGGTTATTTCCCTTCATCATACTACACTTTATCGTGCAGTTACTGTTAATACTTCATTTAGAGAATTAACATTGCTTGTTTTCACCTTTTCAATATCAGTGAAGAATGCCACTGGAAAAGAAGATATAAGATTTGCCAGGTTTTTCTCTCTCACCAAGGTCATCAGCTGTCGAGCGCCGATGAAGGGAAATAACCCTGAAATCCGGATACGTTCGTGCTGCTGGCCGTGGTGAGAGGGATAACTCCCTTGGCAAACAGGACACAGTCGTGTGTCGATAAGCCAGCTGGAGGAGATGTCCTCCTGGGGCTAAAAGCAACAGTAACATCCACCCCTAGGGGTCAGCCACACTTAAGTGGCAATATACTACACTTTATCGTGCAGTTACTGTTAATACTTCATTTAGAGAATTAACATTGCTTGTTTTCACCTTTTCAATATCAGTGAAGAATGCCACTGGAAAAGAAGATATAAGATTTGCCAGGTTTTTCTCTCTCACCAAGGTCATCAGCTGTCGAGCGCCGATGAAGGGAAATAACCCTGAAATCCGGATACGTTCGTGCTGCTGGCCGTGGTGAGAGGGATAACTCCCTTGGCAAACAGGACACAGTCGTGTGTCGATAAGCCAGCTGGAGGAGATGTCCTCCTGGGGCTAAAAGCAACAGTAACATCCACCCCTAGGGGTCAGCCACACTTAAGTGGCAATATACTACACTTTATCGTGCAGTTACTGTTAATACTTCATTTAGAGAATTAACATATATATATATACATATATATATATATATATACACACATATATATATATATATATATATATATATATATATATATATATATATATATATATATATATACATATACATATATATATATATACATGTATATACATATATGTATATATATATATATACATATAGACATACACACACACACACACACACACACACACACATATATATATATATATATATATACATGCATATACATATATGTATATATAAATATATATATAGATTTAAAAAAATAAACTTATATACATTCATGGTACATAAGCACACTCACACTCAAACATCCGTATATCTCGCAAAATGTAAATGTAAATTAACACAAAAAATATAACATACTAATCAAAGGTAACAGGTTAAAAGATATTCACATGATTTGAATTAGGATCCTAGAATATCATGACAAGACGATGGCAAGACAATCTGATAATGCCCACAACGTAAGAAGTTTTAGCCATACAAGAATGGATTAAAAAACATAACCAGTATTGTTTCTAAACTGTGGTGGAAAATTTATAGATTTCGGTACAAGGCCCAAAACATTGTACAAAAAGCTACAAAATCATATAAAGAAGTAGAATACAAAACTTAACATCATGAGTGGCATGTGAAGGTTGTTAAGAAACAATGACATTAGTCTAACCGGCCTATCTTAGACAATAGAGAATAAATATTCAAACATGACAAAGCTTGACCTTTTATAAACTGGAATTTATGCGAGTATTATGAAATACTCATAATTATGAGATAGGCCAGAAAATGTTTCAGAGAAGGTCAATGTTATCGTAGTATAGGGCATACCAATGTAAACAGATTAAGAGGTTAAAGAAAATGGAGCCACTATTGACAAAATCCAACTTGAAATGGAATATCTCTGAATGGATGTACGAGATCCAACGCACTTCAATGCATCTTCATAAGTTATCACTGTTCCCTCTATGTATGTATGTATGTATGTATGTATGTATGTATGTATATAAAGAAAGAAAGAAAGATAGAGATAGGGAGGGTGAGAGAGAAAAAGTAAGAGGGTGATACAGAGAGAGAAAGATATGGAGATGGTCTGAATAAGAGATTGGAAATTAGAAAGAATCTCTACAATAAGAAATACATCCAGGAAGGTTTATAAAACATGCAGAAAATACAACACCATCATAGATAAATGCAACACTCTTAGAAAATGCAGAGTATTACGTCAAGAATTTCCATTAACAGAACAAGCCGAAATAAAAAAAATGCAGAGAATTCTTCGCCCAGATCCCGGTTGTGCTGTGAAATCACACAAAGTGGCTGTTATATATGCATAAAATAATATAAGCTCCTACAAGTCACTTCTTGACAACTTACATTTAATTTATCACTAGTGGAATAGTTTAACCTATTTTAATATACATTTGAAATGTACATAAAAATAAGGTAAGCTATCAATGCTGCAGTTTAACATCCGGTTCAGGACGGATTTAAATTATTTATGTTCAAAGGTATTTATTTATTTATTTATTGCTCAGAAGGAGATAAACATACAGGAGACAAACAAGGACAGACAGGGGGATTAAGTCGATTACATCGACCCCAATGCGAAACTGGTACTTATGTAAACGACCCCGAAAGGATGAAAGGCAATGTCGACCTCAGCGGAAATTGAACTCAGAACATAAAACAGACGAAATACCACTAAGCATTTCGCCCGGCGTACTAACGTTCCTGCCAGCTCACCAAAGGTATTGAAGCCATGGAAATCTCGTCCTTTTTTGCATTATCAAGTGTATATTACACAAAGTGATATCCTTTCTGACATGTCATATGAAACGGGGAAGATGTGACTGCTATTTATTTAAGGCCGAAAACCACGCGGAAATTTCTCCAACGGCGCAAAATACCGAGTCATTTTATTCGGTCATGTGTCGATTTAGCGATTCTCATTACTTCAACACAATGGTAGAAAGCTGAAGGTTTCTCACGTCCTTCATTTTGAAAATATCGTCTGCGCGCGTGACTCATCTTTTCCATGTTATTTATCCCGAAAGTATCACTAGAACTACACTAAATAGTATTACGAGAGGGTGCTGAGAGGTTCCTAGCTTTCACAGAATAGCCAAAGACTTGACTGGAGTTCCAAACTTTCGAGTTCTTTCACTGGGCTAAGGAAAGGAAGGACCACTGCAATATGTGTGTGAATCTGAGAGGGGAGTATGTTGAATAAAATCATAATTAAATGATCCTCCTGTATTTTCTTTTACCGAAAGCCAGGAACTTTTTAGGATCCCCACGTATTTTCAGAGAGACGCATCCAGTATCATGATATCTGCTTCCTTAGGTATTCCGCCTAACATGTATGTACAGAAGTAACGGAAAAAATTACATTTAACGACAGATGTTACTCTTTCGTCCAGTTCCGATTGGACAGACAGACTCACAAGCATGTATTAATTGCGTCAAAATTAAAACGGAAAATTGTTATTTTACGTACTATCAATGATGGTTAACAATAACAACAACAACAACAACAACAACAACAAAGAAAACAATAGTTAAATTTAGTTACATTCTTAGACAAGATTACTGAAACACACACATATATGATATCTGAAAATAACTTTAATCTGAAAGAATATTTTCGTCTCAGTGGACTAATTAACTTATGAAATTACTGTGAAAAGTATATAAATTGGTATGGAACACTTTAAAATAAGATTTCATAACGAATATACAATTAACGGACGATAAATTTTACAAATATCGTAAATGCAATCAGTGTAAATTAAAATCATTAAAGTTACAAATATTTAGAAAGTAAAGAATAGAACTAAGATGTATAAACAACAACAGCAACAATAATAATAGAGTAGCAACATCACATTAGATAAAGCAAATGAAATAAGAGAATTAGAGCAAAGCCATAAATACAAATGCTTATGAATCAATGAACTAGATATGATACAACACACACAAATGAAAGAGAAGACGAGAAAAGAATACTATGGACAAGTGAGATTAATACTGGAAACAGAGCTCAATGCGAGAAACAAGATAATAGGTATCAACACTAGTCGTCTCATTTATAAGTTACAGCTACAATATTCTTAATTGGACTCTAAAGTAACTAATCAAAATAGACATGAGAACAAGAACGATAATGACAGAATTTAGGACGCACAACCCCAAGTTTGACATAGAAAGTTTATATATACACGTATCGAAGGCGGTAGAGGCCTTATACAGCTAGAAAACTATTACAAATTAACCACCATAGGACTACAGAATTACCTACTTCAAATGCAAGGAAAACTAATACAAATAGCCACAAAACACTAACAAAACAAATAACTGTTTTCAGTTCTAAAGGAAGCTGACAAATACAAAAATGAAGTCATAGTACTTAAAATCTATGAAGGATAAGAAGAGACAACAAAAGCTGTGAAACAACTGAAATCTAAAGTAAAACTGGAACAGCAACGGCTCACAATAAAACGATGGCAAGTAAAGTCCCTTCAAAGTAAATATTAGGAGAAAACAAACAGACAAACCAAACTCCAAACAATGGTTGAGAATCTCAGGACTCAAAGCAGAGGCTGAAGGATTTTTAATTGCAGCAGAAGATCAAAGCCTCGCCACCATAAATCACAAAAACACACAATGGAAAGAAATACTAGTAACTGGACAGTATATGGAGATGGAGAGGAAACAATAAATCATATTGTCTCTGGCTACCCAATCCTGGCTAAGAAGGAATATATTCACAGACGCGACAGAATTAGAACCAATATACACGGATAGCTATGCCGACATTATGGAATATCAACAGAAAGAAGATGGTATAGCCTCACGCCAGAAAAGGTCACAGAAAGTGAGAAAGCAATCATAATCTGAGATATACCAACCAATACACAAAGAAGTTCAGAGATCACCAAGTCAAATTGCTTTCTAATCGATGTATCAATACCAACAGATGATTATTTTTCTCTAAATAAAACGGAGAAACTTTCAAATACAAAGATCTAGAAATAAAAGTAACTTAAATGTAAAGCCTAAATACAGAAACAATTCCTATCTGTAAATTTCGTTACCTGATTAATGAAGTGATGCACTCAATATGTAATGAGCCAACATTGCACACACGAATTAAAAATCAACTCTTTATGAAAATGAACCATATGACATAAGTCAAGAGGTTCAACCACAAGTATTCAATCGGCGTGCTAGTTTAACTTTTGTTTTCAATAGTAATCAAGTAACTCTTCCCAAATCCTCGATAAAGAGTTTCCTATAAGAAAAAGCTATTGCTAACTTCCTTATCAAAGCAGAATTTATGTCGGGCAAACAATGCTGAGGTGGCTGAGTAATACTGAAACAAGTATATAAGGGTGGTATATCAGCGAACATGGATAAGGCTTCCACAGAAACTTGTAAATTAATTTACTGAAATTAATTCAAAATTTCTCGAAACTTACTTCCCTTGAGAACCGTTAATAATTATTTCAGCATTCTTACTGAAATCAATTGGAAAACATTTATTAATTAAAATTCTTCCCATGCAGAATTTGATATATTTCCTTTTAAATCAATTATAGCTTACCTGCAAACTAATAGTTTTCGTATGTTTTGCTCAGATATAAGTCAAGCAATGAATCATAATCTCTGTATAATTTATCGGAAAAGTGGCTAGTAAAAGAGACAAAATTCTACTTGATTAATAAGATAAGATATAAACTTGAAAGTCTGAAAGAAAATTTCTTAATTAAGTATCAGAGAAACATCAATCAGCCAGTGGCTAGCAAGGTTAGAAATAAGCTGTCTGTATATGTAGTTGTGTATGTGTCATAACATAATGTAAGTGAAAATATGTTTCTATAACTTTCACATGCACCTATGTGAATATCAATGTGTTTGTATGTGTATAACTTAGCCTGTCTGCGGAATTTGATGCTGTTGATTAAACGATAATAGCCATTTTAATTATCAGCAAGAGTTGCTCACATGATAGAACAATGCACATTATAAGCTTCACAAATAAAATCAACACCACTTTCCACCTATAAAATCGTGATCGAATGGCGAGATAAGTAGGCTCTGACAAAACGAAGTAGTTTATGGAGCAGAGAGAAAAATATAAGATTATAAAGATACGTAGTAATGAAGAATAAGATTATAAAGATACGTAGTAATAAATTTATTTCTGCGTTGTGAAAATCAGATATATGTAAAAGATATGTCATTATAACATGTGCCCGCAATTTAGTCTCAGCTAACGAACTCACAATGAGACAGAGGGCACGAATAAGGACAATCTTGAACAATTTAAACAGCAGAGCCCGAGTGGCTTTCTTTTCATTAAGACAATCTATGCACAATACGTAAAAGATCACAGCTTTTACCATGAGGCGTAGCTCCGGATATACGGCTTCCAGGATTGGTAACTTGTAAGTACTCATACATTAACACAAGGTCGTGTTATTGAGTTAGACATGGCCTGAGCCTATACCGGCCGAAACCTATCAAAGTTATCAATGTTATAGATGTGAGTGTGCGCGTGTGAATGTGTCTCGTCCATGTGTGTGTAAGTAAAGATTACTGATTATCCTCTTGTTAATTCCAAATAAATACTTCCAGAAAACAAACATTAGATCAAGATAGCTTTAACCACCATAACATTCAGAGCCTCAACTACTTGTAAGCATTATTTGAAGGAATAATCTTTCCCGTTTTAATACTTCGGTAAACACAACAGCTTAAATTTTGAGACGTTTGTGTGTGTGTGTGTGTGTGTGTGTGTGTGTGTGTGTGTGTGTGTGTGTGTGTATTTAGTTGAAATATATATCAATTAACAATAGATATATATCGTATACCTATACGATAATTTATATATCCACTTCACATTCGATATCTCTGGGAGATGGAGTATGATTCTAACATTCTTAAACCTGATGATACCATTATACAATGAGGTACCACTGATATGGTTTGAGCTGCTGTGTTTCTCTATAGGCTATTGATCACAGGTAATTTGAAGGATGTGTGAAATATCGTATTCGTGATAACGCTTGAACAAATACTAACACGTTTTAGGAAAAGGAATGCATTTACCATGTTCTTTTAATGATGAATTGCACGAACAACGTGACACTATTTTGAGAGAAAACAAAACAAAACAAAATAGTAGAAATCTGGAGAGAATAAAGATCGCACGACCTATGACTCATCTCATATACTTCCGTTTTCAAATATTGTCAAGATGCTGACCATTTTCATCCTGCGGTAGATAGCCCTTGAAATACAAGAAATCAACCAAACATGAAAAAAAAAACTACAACTTCCAACTTCTGATGCGTGTTCAGTTCAGTCACATTCTGCGATGCGAAGAAAACATCTAATTAGTGCATTGTGATTTGTACCAAAGTTGAGACAGAGTGGTTTTGTCGCATGTGAAGTCACTAAGACAACTTAATTGATAGGATAATATTCACTTTCGAGATGACATTATTTATATAACGACCGAAGAAACATTGCATATCTCATTATACAAATATCAAACTACACAAGAGGAACTCATATGTTTAAGAGACACAATATACAATCACTTATGTAGGAAATTTTGTTCGGTTTGATCTTTTCAATTACATTAATCTGAAACTCGAAATAGGACACAAATCTTCCAAGGACGTTTTTCCCAGAAACAAGATTGATATAATATTGTTCGGGTTGCAGAATAGAAGCAAATGAATTACTTCTCGTTTCTTAATAACGTAATGTCTTAAGTTAGTTTAGCTTAGTGTGCAGATGGTCATTAGTGAAAAAACGACTTCCACACTCTCACGCACTGATATAGTGCAATGCTGCGAAAAGTTCTAAAGGTCGTGATACGATTCATTCTTCTGAGTAGCTTGATAAATATCACGATCAAATGATCTTTTAAGCTATGAAGAGTTATCCCGTCAATTGTACACAAAAAAAGAAGAAAATCATCAGTCCAGTCTCAAATTAGTTCCACTCTAAGCACAAAGCCTGGAAAATCTTTAGGAAAGAGAGCTACTCGATTACATCGACCCCAGTGCGTAACTGGTACTTATTTAATCGACACCGAAAGGATGAAAGGCAAAGTCGACCTCGGCGGAATTTGAACTCAGAACGTAGCAGCAGACCTAATAACGTTAAGCATTTTGCTCAGTGTGCTAAAGATTCTGCCAGCTCGCCGCCTTCAGTTTCAAATTAGTTGCAATATAAAAATGTAACGAAAGCTATCGCTGAACCTTCCGTCAAAAAACTAAGACTTACCATGCTGAACATCCCATTCTACTAAAGGCGTAAGCTCGAATACGATGGCAAGACAAAACTTTAACAATGTAAATAGAACAAAACATCGACAATCTTCAGGCTGCTTCACAAAACAAATCACTGCTCAAGATTTTAAAATCACATACATGTTGTGTTCTCTGCCAAAGCAATTTTATACTTACCAAGATATATCAATAAAGGCGGTGACTTGGTTAGCGATAAGTCAATGATGGACCGAGTATATGCTGCATTTGGTTTCCTAGATCCAACAAGTTCTAGAAGTTGATAATCTGAAATAAAACAACTATCAGTCAGAAGCAAGCAATTCAAACCTTGGATCAGACGATTCATTGTCTCAAACAGCATATATAATGAGAGTTCTTGCCATCATTAATGTTTTTTCATTTGAGACACTCTCTCATTAAAGCCTTGAAACAACCGACGTGAGTGATCATATGAATGTCTGTATGGAAATATATAATCTCTGGTATTGTCTTTAGTGATACTTACCACCAATGCGCTTGATATGTGCGTTTGACTGGTGATAAGGCTGTTGGTAACTTCGCAACTCAGCCTCTTGAAGTAGGAAACGAAGTCTTTGAATGAGATTCCAGAAAATAAATTCAATTATTATACATAAAGTTGAAACAGGACAAGAGGTGATTGGAAGAGATTTTCCTGAGATTGAATGCAAACAATTATTATTTAATTTGGTCTATCAGCAAACAAGTCCTTGCACCAACAATATCGTTCTTAGATAAATCAGCACAAAGCTACAGAGCATGCTACACGAAAGGAAAAATTTACTATAATATATAAAAAAAAATGTTACAATATACAATAGATTTGCAGAACCAACATAAAAACTATAGAGCCCAATTTTTGAACAATCTGAACGAACAGTGATCCCTAAGCAAAATCTAACTGTATACATGAAGTATCGTATTCTCTAATTCTTAAGCTTAAACTTTAAAAATTTGAAGCGTTAACAACCTTGCCGCAAACAATAACATTGATAGTATTTTGCATGTCATAGTGCTGACACAAAATGACGGTAATTTCGTTGACAGTATATACTGAAAAGAAATTTCTCAGAATTACGAATTTTAAAATGTTCATTTGTCTGAAATAATAATAATTATTATGTGATGAAAACTCACAGCTTATTTTGCTGGGTATGATGGAAAGAGACAGTTGTGTAGATTCAGCAGACTAATGTGACACTTCTTTACAGGTCATGCTTCAAAGAACATGCAGAAAATTCATGCAGTTCCAAGCAATGCTGATTTTTGTAGGTGTTTTAGCTTTACACATGCACTAATCATTTTCACTCATATTGGTAGCTGGGTGCTGACACTTCCAAGTGCGTCCCGTCTACTCTCCTCATTGACCACAACCTTCGTATTTCCCACTTCAAATCATCATAGTTGTTAAATTTTCTTCTTTCACATCGATCCTGTTGTCGCCTGGGCGTGGTATTTCGATTATCATGCATGTTCTTGCTCTTTTATTCACCACAACAATGTCCAGCTTCCAATGCCCTGTCAGGGGATCGCACTGAATCATTGTATCTCAAAGGATTTTGCAATTCTCATTCACGGTGAATCTTAGTGGGGTTTGCACATACCACATCATTGCTCTTTGTAGGCTGTGGTTTCAACAGAGCTTCCAATGGATCATTTTTGCCACATTGTTATGGCGTCTTTTGTATTCACGTTGTGCAGTTTCGGGTATTGGCTAACGATGTGCCATAACGTTTCACCACTCTCACCATACATTCTGTATCATTATTATTATTATTATTATTATTATTATTATTATTATTATTATTATTATTATTGAGTGAGGAAGCAGCGAATGCCATCGAAGTGATACTGGGGCACAAATATACGAAACCCAATATATCCATCATGGCTACCTGTCTGATAAGTGTACATCAGGCACATGCATCACAACTATATGTGCACGAGATAGTGATATTATATGAATATATTAAGTGCATGGCCTTTGTACTAGATAAGCACCTGTTTATTATTATTGTTATTGTTTTGTCATATAGCACAATTCTACCTTCATCATTCCTTTCCCCCCCCCCAATACTTCTAGGTAGGTACAGACAATCAGCGTTTGCTTTTAGATGGTGCATGTTCTTAGAAGTTGTTTATTTTTGTTGTCTTTCCGTCCATGCATTAGAGCTCAGTAGGATTCCAGTTAATGATGTTAAAACTGTATGAGGCGGATGTACAATTTTCGATGGAGTTGCTAGAGGTGTAAATGTTCAGACGAAACGAGCTTGAAAACTCAAGCACAAATATAAAATTAGATATTTTATAAACCTCCTTAAAACCAAGGAAATAGTGAAACAACGGTTTAGAAGGTATGAAAAAAGAATGAAATTTTATCTACAAAACAAGGTGTTCAAGGCGGATGCAAAAGAATTTTATAGGGAAATTGACAAAAGCAAGGTCGTAGTAAAGGAGCCATCTGAGACTGAGGAAATAGAAGTATTTTTAAATGTTTATCACATCGCAAGAGATACATAGATACATACACACAGCAAATATTGCATGTCAGTTTCACATTTCATTACCATTCGAGGATAAAATTAATTCACAAACGGCTGAGTACTCGACAGACGATGACGACAACGATGACAGCGAGCTGGCAGAATTGTTAGCACGCTGCACGAAATGTTTAGCGGTATTTCGCCCATCGCTGCGTTCTGAGTTCAAATTCCGCTGAGTTCGACTTAGCCTTCCATCTTTTTGCGTTCGATAAATTAAGTATCAGTGAAACATTGGGGTCGATGTAATCGAATGGTCCCTTCCCTCCAAATGTTCAGACCTTGTGACTATTGTAAGAAAGGATCATTATTATTATTATTATTATTATTATTATTATTATTATTATTATTATTATTATTATTATTATTATTATTATTATTATTATTTTTTTTTTTTTTATTGTTGCTGTTATTATTATTATTACTACTACTACTATTACCATCATCATCGTTATTATGCTGTATTTGTTATTGTCTTTAATAACGTCAGTGGATTTTGTCGTTGTTGATGTATTGCGTATGTCTGTTATCGTAACTATTGCTCATATAGTCGCTGACAGCGCCATCTTTGTTGTTAAAGGCGGTAGTATCAGTGTCTTTCTTCTTTCTTTTCGCTCTTCTTCCACGTTTTTGTTTTCGTCGCTTTCTTTTTCTTGCGCTTGGTTTTCATATTTTTTACTTCGTCCTTCGTATTATCATTCTGTTTGTGTAATAAGATTATCCGATAAGCTGGATTTGTTAATCATGCCATATTAATGACGTTAACAGACATTTTATTCTAGTTGGTGACGACAACTGTTATTTTCACATTGTTGATGCCATGTTTGTTGAGAGGATGTTTCTTCTATTTTAATTCATGTTGACGCTAATATTGTTTTTGTAGCTTGGTTCTATTTTTATTTATTCCTTGCACTGTCACAGCCAAATTGTAATTATCCTTCATTAGATGCAGAAGACGATCTGACTGTTTACGAAATTGCAGGAGGTATGCCATGTGTATGCATGTAGGTGCATCTCTCTTTCTCTCTCTCTGTATACATATATATATATATATATATATATATATATATATATATATATATATATATATATATATATATGTGTGTGTGTGTGTGTGTGTGTGTGTGTGTGAAACCAACCGCTTGAGCAACTTCCTCGACATCTTACTCAAACCGTTTCTAAAATATGTGAAAAGCTTCACCAGGGATGACTTAGACATGCTTAACCATCTCCCGAAGACAATAAATGAAGGAACCCTGTTAGTATCATTCGATGTAATGAATTTGTACACCTATAGCCCACACGATTATGGTATACAAGCGATCACCTTCTGGATAGAAAAGTACCCACATGAGATCTCAGGACGCATCAACAACAGATTCAAAATCGCAGCACTCAAATTCATCCTACTGAACAACTATTTCATGTTCGATACAGTTTACTATCGACAAAAATGTGGAATTGCAATGGAGACCCGAGCTGCTCCAGTGATTGCAAACATTGTAATGGGTTACCTAGTACTTAAAATATATCAATCATCACTACAAACATATGGCACCTCTTTTCATTGCTATTTAAAGGAGAACTGGAAGAGGTATCTTGACGATTGCTTTATACTTTGGAAAGACAGCATGGACAAACTCCTCGATTTCAAAATAATGCTTAGCAATATTAATAGCAACATACAATTCACCATGGAACAGAGCAGTAAACAACTCCCTTTTCTTGACATCCTAATTAAAATAGTCAATAACCACATCGAAACAGCTGAAATTTTGTGTTAACAACAAACAAGATGAGGACAAATATTCGTCAAATGTAAATAATGTAATTAACGTACATAATTCCTCATCTCTGAAAAATAGAACTGTATTACATTAAAGTTTGTACATTGTATTTACATAGGTGCCCTCGTGCTGACGGTACTCAAATTGTATTCCTCTTTCGCCTGGGTACATTTATAATATATTTCCTTCTTCTTTGTTTCTGTTTTATATCAGATGATTTGCTTCTTTGTAACACACGGACAGTAAACTTTTAAACACTTCTACTTATAGGAGAGCAATAGTGAATACACTACAAATAATTGCTCCGCTCCTATAATTCTAGTAATCTGCCTATTTTTTGGCTAACACCAGCGTCTCTCTACAACTAAAAGGCAGTTGGAGCGAAATCAAACGCGACTACACAGTCTCGTACCTGAAAGTTCTAAATGGAATTAGATTAAATGTAATTCTTGCAATAAATTCTTCGCAATGTTTTCATTGATTTTCATACCCATGTCCTCTAACATACATAACATAGGTTGTGAAAATATTAATAAATAGTTTATTTGTCGTTTATTTTATTATTCTAATGCTCTTGCATACATAACATATATAACATACATAACATAGGTTGTGAAAATATTAATAAATAGTTTATTTGTCGTTTATTTTATTATTCTAATACTCTTCCAAATATCTACTCATTGATTCATTACAAAAATATTAATTTATAATAGAGAACCTGTAGCGGATGCCCCTAAAAATTTTATGACGACAAGGACATTCTCAAAGACACGTAGAGCAGGAAGACGATATTAATGTGGCCTCTATTGCGCGTGATGCAATAAACTAAGTTCTTCATAAATGAAAATTACTGCTTTAGTGGTCAGAATATTAATATTTTAACTGGTTGATAATAGTCGAAAAAAGAAAGATGGGAAAATTCAAGTTAAATGACATTTAAATATGAAATATTTTGTGGACAATGTAAAATATTTAGTAGGAAGGTGTCAACTTCTGACGTGTTTTCGTCTTGAAAGACCTCATCAGTGAAAACTTGTTTAAGTGTTAATGCAGATATTTTCAACATTGGAGATGCAATGAGGATGATATGGGGCTATATTGCAAGAATCAATGTAAAAACTCAGAAACGACTCCTTCGTTTAATCTCAAGCGTAAACATATAATGCAAAAATAGAAAATTAACATTCATCCAAAATACTATATGACGATAAAAAAAAAGATTGTACATCATTATATTTCACCGTTTTTTAAACTCATGTTACCAATAGACAAGGATAATAAACGAAATCATAAAAATTAATTGAAAACGATATTTTTTCTTTTCATTAATTTTGTCTGCATTCTTTAAATAGTTAAATAGTTACAAGTCAATAATGGAATATTTGAAGAAAAGAAATTTTGTTTAAAAGAATTATAGTGCAACTAAATTATTATTTTATTAGTCTGTAATTTTAAGTCTGCAATATAAAAAGAATCACACAAGTAAAAAGCAAGTGAAAACAAAGTATTACAGGAGTTCTACCTAAATGTTTGTATTCGTGTATATGTACTTAATCTTATACGCATATACATACAAACACGCACACAAATATGTCCGCATAATGCTCACAGTGATTCATGTTGCTACGTGTATACAGGCAGGAATATTATTGTTTCCACCCCCTGTCTTAGGATTGCCATTCTAAAATAAGAACACTTGCACTAGTTCTATATTAATTTAATCATATTCTTATTATGGTTATTCTTTTAACTTAGCTCTTTTTGGAACTTCTGGTGTTTTGCATGAGTAGCCGGATTGCTACAAATAGCCCACTGTGCCATAGCACTTGTCTCATTTTACTGTCTAATACTTTCCTGGTCATTCTCGCAGTACCAAAGAGATTAACTTTTTGCAACAGCTTTACCGGATACTCTATTCCCATTTCTCTTATGTTCCTCTTTAGTATCTTTTGATACTGTTCCCAAGCTTCCAAAAATAATCAATTCTTTCATCCTGTTTTTTATCTTCCCACATCGGGCTATTTCGTATTTGAGAGGACTATTTGTGCCTAAATTATCGCCTATATTCTTAACGATTCCCGGATCAAATGGGCAGGCAATATTAGTTATAGTGCATATGTGATTTACTTTGTCCACAACCACTATACTCAGTTTGTTGTGCAGAAGCATGTGATCCATTTGAATTGGGGAAACCCATATGAATTTTCAAAACCACGACTCAGTCGTTCTCTATGTTTGGGATTGTACCATGTCATAACTATCTCTAGCCCCCACTTTTCACAGTCTCTAATTCAAGCCTTATGCTACCTTATCATGTCGCCTCATCTTATGTTGGTTTTGGTCATGTCTGGGACAGTCATCCACAATATGGCCAATGCTTTCCGCAAATCCATTACATATTACGCTCAATGGAGACACTTGCTCATTTTCAAAACTGGCCCTCCAGCTTGTGGCCAAAACTGGGTCTTGCACTACTAGTAGCGTGTCATCAGTCTCCATTTTAAATGCTCCTCTCTTTAACCACTCCCACCTATGTTCTCCAGCAGCTTCACTTGTGGCTATATGGAATTGATTGCATAGTCTCTTACTGCGTATTACTTCTTCATGTCCTTGTAATTCTTGTCTTGTTCTTTTCTGTTACCATGCTCTCGTTGTGCCGTCTTCTCTAACTGTCACTCGCAAAGTTTTTCACACTTTGGGTTACATATCTCAGAAGTTCCCATGTTCAATATGGACGACACACTCTTCCACATTTATAAAATTCACTTCCTTTAGTTCATGGGACAGAAAAAATTCAAATTTTGTTGACCAGTGTTATTATTATTAAGGCTGCAAGCTGGCAGGACCGTTAACACGCTAGACAAAATGTTTAGCAGTATTTCGCTCGTTTCTAAATTCAGACGCCACCGCGGTCGGCCATGTCTTTCATCTTTTCCAATCGATAAAATAAGTTCTTGTTGAGCACTGAGGTCAATGTATTCGACTAGACCCTCCCACAAAATTTCAGAACTTGTGCCTATAGCAGATAGTATTATTATAATTATTATATGTGTATTAAATTTGTGTATATGTGTGTATGCATGTACGTACGTGTGCGTGTGTGTGTGTATCTTAGTGCTGTGTATGTTTTTGTATATTTCTTTGTGTCTATAAATGTATACACAACGTTTCAAACTTTGCTGCGTATAAGACAGAAAACACTCTGCGTGGTAAGTGTAATACCCACAATCAGTACACTTGTTTAGTTTTCTATTTTTCATTATTGTAACTCTCTGCTTCACCACCTACCTTTCATTCCACTCCACTAGAAATTTATGTATTTTCTTTGGTCATGTTTATTGTTTTAAATTCTGAACTCTATTATAGATTCTAATTTCTTTATATATTCCCCATGCCCTCCGAATCATGTACTGCTGACCTATCCTTAACGATATCAATTAATTGCTTCTTATTTCCTTTCCCTATTTTCTCTCACGCAACTTTTGTGCGCATCAAAAATATTGCGTACGTATCCTTTTGTCTGCCGTCTCTTTTACTAAACATTCTTAATTATCTGTCACCTTAACTGATCTAGCCCACACCATTTGCTCCCATTTCATTTGACCTAGATTGTACAACAATCTTTGATCACACATCCTGACACATTCTTCTATTCCCCACTGTACAGATGTGACACTACACACATCACCAAGCATACTGCCCTGGCCATCGCTTATTAGCTCTTCTCTTCTCTCTTTCTTTCTTTCTCTCTCTCCCGTTCTCTCTCTTTTTCCTTCGCTCTCTTTTTCCTTCGCTCTCTTTTTCCTTCTCTCGCTCTCTTTCTTCACGGGTTCATCTGTTCACTTAAACTGTAGGTTAACTTTACAAAACGGACTGAAAACAATGTGTGTGTGTCTGTGCGTGAGAGAGAGAGAGAGAGAGAGAGAGAGAGAGAGAGAGAGAGAGAGAGAGAGAGAGAGAGATAGCGAGATAGAGATAGAGTATGAATGTGTGTGTGTGATTTTATTTTAGAGATTTAATATTTTAGCGAAGAAATTCGATTTTTGCTAATTCAAAGCTAACTCTTTTGAGATGGAATATCACTAATTTTTAAAACGGAGTTGAAATATATCAAAATAGCTTTGTGAAATTCTTCTGTTTACCACGAAATTGACTCATAATATTCAATATAATTTCTCCCTAAATGTAGATAGGATGTTTAGAATACTTGTAGAAAATATACACAAACATTAGTATTTAACGTTCATACATGGGTATGGGGACATCTGCACGTGGATATATTGCAGATTGAATTTATGTATCAACTTTTCTAATTTATTATTTTCTTTTGATTAAATTTGGTTGCTACTCGCTGTATATTATTAATGCAGCAAGCAATTAATGTTTCCATATATTTACACATTTACAATATTTTATTCAAAGTGTGTATGAATTTTTAATAAGTATAAAATAGTTTTTTTATGGAGCTATGTTTTAACTAGCACTGAATAATGCCGTATCATTAAACTGTCGACTCACACTGCAATGATATATTATTTGTGAAATAGTATTGGTTGAATGTTCACATAACTGTGCTGCGGATAAGCTGAAGATGTTGCAAATATTTTTCTCTAGAAATATGAAGAGCATAAAATTATTAAATGTGGTTTTGGATGCTAAATATACAGTTTTTAGAACATATAATTAAAACAAGGTTATAACAGTCTCTAGTGGCAATAGTAAATATATATCCTTATGCACAATACATGTAAATAGTCGCAAGTGGGGCTGTGTGGTAACAAGCTTGCTTCTTAACCACATGGTTCCGGGTTCAGGCCTACTGCGTGGCTCCTTGGGCAAGTGTCTCCTACTATAGCATCAGGCTGACCAAAGCTTTGTGGGTGCATTTGATAGCCCATCGCATATATGTATATATCGCTAGCCACTACACATTATTTTCTCTCCTTGTTTCTTTCTGTGTTCCTTTCTGTGAAAGAGCGTAGGCTCGAAACGTTAAAGACTTTTTTTCACTTCTGGAGTGTTAAACTAATACATCTGTTTGTTGTCTACACCATCTGTCTTCGTCTTTTGTGTTTTTGTGAATTCTCCCTATATATATATATATATATATATATATATATATATATATATATATATATATATATATATATATATATATATATATATGTTAAATCTCTCAATCTCTCTCTCTCTCTCTCTCTATATATATATATATATATATATATATCAGGATAAACTTACTTGGAAATGGATGCGCTCGAAATAAGGAGTAGAAGGACACCTGACAACTGTTAAAGGCTTGTTACTTGACTTGTTTTCCATTTCCTTCTCTCGTTCTTTGCGTGCCCAAATTTATTTTCGTATTTCATGTTGTTTACGTTTTGTGACGTCCTGTACCCATACATGCATGCCTATATACATATATATGTATGTATATACATATATGCATGTATATATGCATATATATATATATATATATATATATATATATATATATATATATATATATATATATATCTGAACACTAATCAATTTTTTTCTCCGTGTTTTTCTCCTTGTCTCCGTATTCTTTCTGTTGAAGAGCGTAGCTCGAAACGTCAAAGACTTTCCGTATTCCAGAGCGTCATACTAATACATCCTTTTGTTATTTACACCACCTCTCCTCGTCTGTTGTTGTTTTTTCGTACATTCTCCCCCCTATATATATATATATATATATATATATATATATATATATATATATATATATATATATATATATATATATATATATATATATATATATATACATATATATATATATATATATATATACATTTTGGAGGCGCAATGACCTAGTGGTTAGGGCAGCGGACTCGAGGTCATAGGATCGCGGTTTCGATTCCCAGACCGGGCGTTGTGAGTATTTATTGAGCGAAAACACCTAAAGCTCCACGAGGATCCGGCAGGGGACGGTGGTGAACCCTGCTGTACTCTTCCATCACTTTCTCTCACTCTTACTTCCTGTTTCTGTTTTGCCTGTAATTCAAAGGGTCAGCTTTGCCACACTGTGTCACGGTGAATATCCCCGAGAACTACATTAAGGGTCCACGTGTATGCGGAGTGCTCAGCCACTTGCACGTTAATTTCACGAGCAGGCTGTTTCGTTGATCGGATCAACTGGAACCCTCGACGGAGTGCCAACAACAACATATATACATACACACACTAGTCTTACAAAGAATTAGTCCTGGGGTCGATTTATTCGACGAGAGGTGGTGCTCCGCCATGGCCACAGTCAAATGACTGAAACAAGTAAAAGGATAAATAATAAAAAAGAAATACGGTATTCTAGATATTTCCGACTTGAATTACTAGATTTTCTCGCGTCACGATTGATATTTTTCATTCTTGCAAAGAATATCTAAAATTTACCGCCTGTCGTAATTCATGGAAGTTACATTCATGAATATGCTCTCCTATTATACTTGGAGAGTAAAATCATTTAAAGTAAAATATAATATTATCTAACCTGTATCAATTGTGTGTGCTGATATTTCGGCTACTAAACTGTATAAAACTATCATGTTATTTTTCACATAACACGAGTGAAGAAAAAGTTATATAGGTTATTTTTTTGTCCGGGTGGGAGATACGAGAATTTATGTTAACCCAGTTAAAATCTGAATATAAACATGAATAATGAACTCTGTCTGTGAGATATAATGTAGGCGTTACAAATATACCTGTGACATTGTTCTAGTTTTATTTAAAGTCTTTGATGAAATCACTCCCCGATGGATAACATTATTTTGGCACCATTAATATTTCCTGCAAGCAGACAATCCACTCACAGGATGATACGGAAAATAAAGGAAGATAACAATTATGAAAAATCTTCGTCCAAAGTTTACTGAATGACGTCTCTGTAAAATTTACAGTCCATTCTAAATGTTATTGTGTTTGAAAGACAGGATGTAGAAAAATGGAATTATGCATTCATACTAACTTGACAATTACGCGTTGTCAGTTTCTTTAGATACAAATTCAGGGAAGTGTATCTATTTCATTAGCTACTGCGGGAAATGCAATATAATGGTCGTGAAGGGCATTGTCATGGTAACGAAAAATATTTAATGCTATATATATTTTGAAGGTTTTCTTAATATTTTACCAATGGACCACAGCAATGACGTCATTCTGAACAAGAAAACCCGCCTTTGTTAATCCTTACGGTATTACTATAAATTCCAGCTTTTACTATAAATTAATAATTTATTCAATATCGTCGGCTAATGAAACATCCATTATGTTTTAGTTGAATTGCATTGAAAACAAGAGAGAAAATAACATTCTTATCCAAAGAATATGTCTTGAAATCAAGGAGTGCTTTGGAAAAATTATTTCTAACAGATCTTCCAGACAGATGGCATGAATCAATATGTATTTTGGAACATGCCTATGAAAATTTGTTTTCATTGAATAAAATCTCGCCCATGATTTGGCTTTTCTTAATCTTCATTTACATCCTGCGTATAATAGATATTTTATGATCGAAAAACTTTCAGTCATAACACTTGACACCTAAGTTCCAAGGTGTTTAAGTAGGTCTCAGTTTCGTATTTAAAAAATACACAAAACAGATATCGTAAATATCCATGTAATAATAAATTCTGCTATTAGTTTTGTGCTTTTCACTACATAGATCAGAATGTCTATCTTGAGACATCAGTTTTATTACGAAGATGTCTTTTATTGTGTTTGCTATTCTCATTCTAACATTTCTATCGAACTTTATTTCTCAGCAAAGTTTTGTAGTCAGTGATAAACTATTGTTTCACATGGCGTTAATCATTTAATCAATGTTGGTAAAGAAAACGGACGAAAAACTATAGATTAAAATGGATAGTAATCTCGCGAATGAAAGTAAAGATTGCAAACAGGTGTCCTGGTATCTGAAATCATATCTTCTTTAAAGTTTCTAAATAGCAAATACAAATAAGACGAAGTTTACTGACAAACTAAGCATTCCTATGTTAAAAACAATCTGTGGCAACATACCTACATTCAGTGAATTAAAAGCGTGTTTTCTTCAATCACACATACATTAGCCAATCAACAACGTGAACAAGCGGACAAAGATTGCTTCTTTCAGCAAATATTAATGATTATATAAACAATAACGCATACATTGCTTCGATTTTTCGTAGATTTTTAATGACTTTCAGATGTACAAAGAAAAGGCAGTCGATATTAATCTCGAAATCCTCTTAACAGACGGTTTTGGAAAAAAGCGTGGACGGAGGAGTACCAGACAGCAATAGGTGTAAGGAAATATTTAGTGAAGTTTCGACAATAATTGACCCCAGAAATATGCTAATGCAAACTCGTAACTCATTAAAAGTTAAATACTTTTCTTTGTGAAAAGAAAGCTTGACACTGGGAAAATAGCGTTCTGTTGTTGACATGCTTTCTAAAGAACCAGATATCAGGATCGGAGGAAACTGCCTTTGACAATGAAGACGACAGCTAATTTCAAAACTGCAATTGTTATGTTATCAGTAGGTGGCCAGAACGCGTTGTGAAATACCATGTGGTTTTTATAGCAATTATGGTGTTTTAGTATTACATTACTATTTCTTTCATATGAACTGTGATATTTGGATCTTTACGCTGTTGAAATAAACACGATTGTTTTTAGAATGATTTAGAGGAAATATTGTTTTACGTCATTTTATTGGATTGTAAATGATTAGATTAGCATAGTCTGTCGTCATACCATATCCGGAGAAGCTATCGTTGTTAAAAATAATAGCAAAACCATTAATGGACATTATAAAAATAACACCGTCAAAGTATTTGTTGAAAGCAATACTTTTGAAGAGAAACAGACCGCTGCAGAGTAACGTATTGGAAATGAAACCATATACACCTGACTGAAAGAAAAATATGCAAGATGCTCGAGAAGGTGATAGAGAAAGATATTTTCATCTTGTTTGAAGTGATAGAGATTGGTCCATAGTGAAATAGCGGAAGAGATTGTCATCCTAGGACACAGTAATAGGTTTCCAAAGAGAATTTTCTCGAATTTTCTCGAGTGGATTTGGATAGAAGGAAAGTGGAGAACCTATATGGAATCTGCTTCCGTAGAAGAATTACGTTTTACGTCCTTTTACACCCGTATTTCGAGCATCACCATCAATGACAGCGTCTTTCATTATTCTAGGTTCGACAGGCTACAGTACTGTTCCTAAACAAATCTAGATTTCAATGATATTCCTCTCCTCAAATTGCCTAAGTGAGAAATTTTATGCTGTTTTGAAAATCATATTCACAATACTAATTTCGTCAATTTTTAAGATGATTGAAATTTTAGGCTAGTTTTCTAGCGCTGATTCCAAATATGGTATCAAATTTTGTTTAAAGCACCAACTTTAGTCACTAATCACATAAAGTGAGAATCACAAAATTACTCATTTTTTTGCATTTCAAGAGAATTATTGAATTTAATATTCCTTGGTTTCAAGCCATTCCATTTATTTAAATTGAAATAGTATTTACCTGACATTTTGAAGATTAAAATCAATATATGAAAAACTTTTAGGGGCTTTAAAAAAAAATCATTATGAAGTTTTCAGTAATAAGTTACCATTTTCAAGTAGAAGTTGCGACATAATGCAAGTTTTAAAAGTACAGTTTTTAAAATCCATGTTGACTACCTTCCTAACAATTTGTAAGCTGTTAGTGAATACCAAAGAGAATGCTTCCAGTAAGACATAAACAAGTAGAGAGACAACTATTGGTCCCCAAAAGAGAACAAAACAGATGCGAACATAGTTAACAACCCAAGAATAAAAATCTGTTTTCTTAAAGAGTGATCTTTCTGAATCAACTTTGCTTCTAATATTAGATTGATATAAAATAGAATTTGTTCTTGATAGGCCGACGGATCTATATCCTGCAACAAAAGAGATGCTGTAGTGACTCTTATTATTTTTATATCCTTGAATTTTCCTATTTAATTATATTGAAGCCGATATATACTGGGTAAAAATCTCATCACATACTGGTTGCAGTAAGACTCTTTTAAGAGCCTATTCGCTGTCAGTGCGACAAGAATTTTGAATCGAAACAATAAATTGTTGCGTGAAGTGAAGAGCTTTTTCTGTGTTTTAGAATGGCTAATACCTATATTACATGCTGTAATTGCTTTTGTTTCAACGCACAGGCTCAGATCAAATATGAAGTATTGGGCCATCCCATAAATAATGCATTTTTTAAATACTTTTATTTTTCAAAATTAAGATATAGTTCTTTTTTCATTTTCTACAAGGCTCTTCCATCTATATGGTAGACTCGCAAGGCCCCTCTTCCAAATTCACTTGTTTGTCACGAAAAATACTCCTACAGTACTGTTCTGACTTCATTTACAGAATTCATATTTTTTTCCGTCCAAATGATTTTGATGACTGCGGAATAAATGATAATTAGACGGAGCAATGTCCGGCGAATACGAGCGGGCCATCAATTCCCATTCAAACTGCTCCAGCCTTTAGAATGTCATCCTCGCTCGATGTGGCCGAGCATTGTCCTGATCAAAGAACAATTTTCGTCTTGAAACTAAAGATGGTCGCTTTTCTTCTAGCGCTGAATTAAGCCGTTGAAGCTTCTCGCAGTAGATCCCATTTGTTATTATTTGGTGTGGTTTTAAAAGTCCAAAGTGTACTAAACCTTTCATATCCCACCAAAACAAATAACAACACCTTATGTGGGTGAAGACCTTCTTTAGCCTGGGGTGCCGGTTTTTCTCCTTTCCCTAACCGCTGTCTTCGGCGTTTGACGTTATTATAGAGAACCCATTTCTCGTCACCAGTCACTATTCGGTCCAAAATGGTTCATTCGTGAGACGTGAAAGTAAAGAAGAGCACCCATTCACTCTCTACACGCAATTAGACAATGAAAGTTTGTGAGGAACTCATTGACTCAATTTACTGATTTTTCCGATGGCATGCCGGCGTCGATGAATGATTGAATGAGAAAATCGAAGCTTCTCTGCTAGTCCCTCAACAGTTCCGATGAGATTTTGTACCACCAGGATGAGACTCGTCGTCTATACTGTAGTTTCCGGCTCGGAATTTCTGGAATCACTGTTGACATTGGCTTATGCTTATTGTCCTATCCCCATATATTGCATTAATATTCCTAGCAATTTCCATTGCGTTGTTGACGTTATTGAACTCATAAAGCAAAATATGCCGAATATGCTCCTTTATCAATTCCGTTATAGCTTTGAAAAAAATAACTGTTACAATCGAACTGCACTCTTTAAAACTAAGAAGAAATATAAAGTAAAATTACAACCTGCTTTTATAGCAAGCTGATGCAGGTAGTTTATCCCGTTCACTCCGACTTTTAGTCAATGCAACTGAAGAAACCGCATTATTTATGGGATCATCCAATACATTATTCAAATTTTAATTCAATTTAAGGAATATTTTCTGATACCAGCTTTCTGAGAACAGACTTGAAATCAACGTTTCGAAGTATGATAAGTTGGTCAGCTTTCATAAAAGAAACATTTTATTTCAAAATACATCCAAGTTTGATAATTATATCTGCATTGTGCTTCTTATTGTTAACTCAGATTCCATTTCTTTTAACTATACATTTCATACTTACTTTTTGTTTTGTAATGTTCTTGCATGAACACAAATTCATCGAAGCAGTGTTTTACACCTTGCAATTTTGCTAGTTAGAGCGATGTCCGATCCAACAGACCCTGTTGATAATCATGCTGATAAAAAACGCCAGAGATGAACTTAGAATATGACAAGGCTTCCACAGAGGACATGTAGTCATATTCGATAGATTATTTCTAACCCGGTGTTATACGTATTGATTTTATCATATCCTGTGATATAGAATCGGAAATACAAACGGGAAATGCTGTAGAATGCTATATGACAAACAAACGAAATGGGGAAAAAAAGCAAAAATGGAGCATTACAGACCAGTTAACAATTACAAAGTAGCGATATCTACTATGATAATCAGAACAAAATATAGCATAGATTTTGTTCAACAGAATACGTTTGTATGAAGGAAACTTTAATATTTTTACATCATCTCCGCTTCGGTGATGCATACACAGTCTCTCGACAATTGAGAAATGTATCGCCACAGAATGTACAAGTGGATGATGCATGTATATATAGATGCATATAGTAACGTATATTTATTTCTACACACGCACGCACACACACAAACACACGCACATACACACACATACACAGACAAACACACACATACTCAAACACATATACACACAGCACTCTCTGTCTCTCTGTCTGTCTGTCTCTGTCTGTCTGTCTCTGTCTGTCTGTCTCTGTCTGTCTGTCTGTCTGTCTGTCTATCTCTCTCTCTTTCTCTCTCTCTCTCTCTCTCTCTCTCTCTCTCTCTCTATATATATATATATATATACATATATATATATATATATATATATATATATATATATATATATATATATATATATATATATATATATATATATATATATATGTATGCATATATATATATATATACGTATATATATTCTTTTATGTTTCAGCCCATTGATACATGTATATATACACATATATAAACATATATGGCTATATACATAAAGGCACACACACACGCATACGCACACATATATACATATATATATATATATTCATTATTTTAGTAATATTACGATATTCAGCTGTAACCATGTTATCCGTTTACATGTTGATATCACATGGAGATCTACATCACAGCATTTTCGATTCATTGAATCCAATTCTCTCTATGCTCTCGTCACTCAGATGGCAAATATTATGAAGCGAAAAGCTAGAATTCAGTTGATATAAATACGTCCATCAATAAATCCATGCGTTTGGCCTAATGTGGCGAATACTTTTCATGATCAATTGCCACAGGAATTTATAAAACATCAGAACATTTCGGTATATGACAGATCAGAATTCTATACTTGTTGCTTTACCATTGCACTCTTGGAGTATGCTGAATTGTGGTGCAAAAAAATAAGCTACCCTTTTTACGCTTAACAAGAGATACAACAGACAGCTCTATGCAAAATATGATGTTAAACATTGATACGATGGCTACATACATATATGCATACATATATATACACACGCACACATGCAACCAACCAACACCCCCATACACACATACATACATATATATGTGTGTGCGTGTGTATGTGTGTGTATATATGTATATATACATAAGTAGATAAGAGACATACACGAATATATATGTATATATATATATATATATATATATATATATATATATGAGAGAATGTACGAAAAAAAACAACAGACGAGGACAGGTGGTGTAAACGTATACGTGTACATATATATATACATACACATATATATATATACGTGCATGAATACGTGTGTATGTATGCGTGTATATATGCATACGTGTATATATATAAGGTCTGATCAATAAGCATCCGGACTGTTGCCATAGTAACGAAGCTAAAGCACGCAGAGTAAAGCCGCCAACGAAGATTGACCTTAGTCTCTGCTGTGCATGCAAACTACGTTTTATTGTACTAGCTCACTTCCGCAGTTTATAGCAGCGCTTGGACGGAAGGTGTGTAGGGTGTGATTGTCGCACTGATCATGACAGAAAAAGTAGTCTTGGCGATAACTGATCAGAGACCTACGCAAAGTTGCTGAAAGTGTAAGAAGAGGAGTGCATGAACCGCGCGCAAGTGCTTACACGCTTCTAAGTTGGCTGAAAAATTGCACAGCAAAATTCAAGTTCAATCTATGCTAAGCGGCTTCGCTCTGCGTGCTTTAGCTTCGTTACTATGCAACAGTTCGGATACTTATTTATCAGAACACGTATATACATATATATATATGTGTCTGTGTGTGTGTGTGTGTGTATGTTTAGAGCCTTTGATTCTGTGTGTGTATGGGGGTATGGGTATGTGTATGTCTTTGTATGTATGCGTGGTTTTGCAGGGAAATGTAATGCAATCTTCTAACTTTAATCAATGCCAGCAATGTTTGTTAGATATTAGAATTGAATCGCCACTGGGTCCATAGCTGTTTAATTTACATCTTCGCTATATTCATCCATTTGTATTACTGAATACAATCTCCCTGAACATGAACTAATAGAATGCTAACAGCAGACATGTGCATATTCCATGCAACGCCACCGTTTGGATTTCTTTTCTAGGAGATAATCACAACGTATAATACGTGGCAATTATATATCAACGATATCTTAAGAATATTTTGAATATAACTAATATTTAAATTGAGATATGTAGAACAAGACAAGCAATCTATAATTAACTAAAATGCTACAACAGATGGCTCTAGATCCTGTATGTACCTATAGTATTGTTGTCGACTGCATTTCTAAATAAGATTTTGGTAATATCGTTATATGAGTTATATGTATTTATAAGTGGATAATTCAGAATGTTAGATATACAATACTGATCGGATTAATTCGCACCATAAATATTGATAGTATGTGTGACATACGGCTACAATAGATCTTTTTGCTTAGGATTCCTAGTTAGGGTTGTTGAAAATATGATGTGGAACTATTAGTTCGTGCATACTAATAAAACAGTTCACGCAAATAAATTGAAATGTAAGACGAAGGTGCTGAAACGTACAATCACCAGCGCGGTCAAGGAGAACACTTAAGAGAGTCTCTTCTTTTTCGACCCTAGAATAGCGTTTGTAAAGTTTTATACGATTCATATATAAAACAGGGAGCGTCAGCTTACAATTCATGTACACACACACATACGCGCGCACGCATACACCCACGCACGTGCATACACACACACACACACACACAAACACGCACGCACTCATACACACACAGACGCATGCCCACACATTTATACACATACATTTATAGCTATATATGCACACATATTTTATATCGTCACAATTTATATATGTATGGATATATATATATATATACCTATATCTATCTATACACACACACACATACATACATACATACATACATACATATATATATATATATATATATATATATATATATATATATATATATATATATATATATACACACATACATACATACATACATACAAACATATATATGTATATAAATACATATATATATATATATATATATATATATATATATATATATATATATATATATATAGAGAGAGAGAGAGAGAGAGAGAGAGAGAGACAGAGAGAGAAAGAGATAGATAGATAGATAGATAGATATACACATGTACATATATATAAGGGGAAAATAAGTGGGGAGAGGTACATTTTAAGAGAATTTTTTTACGAGCTGCGTAGTATTTTATGAGAAAAGAAACAAAATATGCAAACTAGTGAGAAAGAGACATCTTTCTTTTTTTCTACGTGTTAATCTTTCAGTTTACCTATAAAGTTGGAGAAACTGTATGAAAAATGTTGATATCTCAGATTTAGCAAATATTGCAAGCATAGAATTTCTCTTGTCCTCTGTGAATCGTTATCGAGAGGCCATTTATTCCATACAGAACATGAAAGAACTTTATATACTTGTCCCTATAGAGAGCATTGTTTTTGATATAGATTCCCTTGAAAAGTGAAGATAAGACATAAAATCTCCATTAAATTTGATCCGTAAAAAAGTGATAAAAATATTCATATGTAAACTTTAGGGGTAATTTTGATATGGAATGATGAAGAATATTTATAGTAAATATGGCCGTATAGTTTGGAGAGAATCACATTACACAGTTACATTTGAAACAGGATATTCTAGAGATATGAAAAATCCTTTAAAATGCTGAGCTGGGAACCGAATTAGTCTTTCTGAGGCTGGTCATGTCAGCCACTCATGGTCACATGCGCACATACTATCTACCAATAAATAGTTTACTTTGTAATGCAATCAGAAAGACATGGTCATACAGACAAAACATCATCCACCATATATGTGTGCGTGCGTGCGTGCGCGCGTGCGTGCACGCGTGTGTGTGGTATGTGCGCGCACGTTTTATGCATGTATCTATGTATGTATGTATGTATGTATGCGTGTTCGCGTATGCATAAGTGTGTGACGTGTGTGTATATTTGTGTGTGTGCGCGCGTGAGTGGTATGCATGTGTGCGTGTTTGTGTATGCATGAGTTTGCGACGTGTGTCTGTTTGTATGACTGTTTGTGTGCGTGTGTATGTGTGCATGTGTGTTTGTGATTGGCTCAGTATATGGAAGGCGCGTGGTCCAATGGTAAGTGTGTTGGTTTCATGATCATAATATAGTGGTAAACTTTCTGGTCAGGTCAGAGTTGTTCCTTGATCAAATCAGTTCTTTCTACTTTGCTCCAGTCCACATAACTGAACTTGTGTACAAACAGACTGCCACTGGAGCCACCTCTACCTCCAGATGTCACTTGAACAAATGTTTCCCAGGGTCAAGCCTTAAAGCTACGTCACAGGGTCTACAAAGATATATATATATATATGAAATATATATATGAAAGGTATTGGCATCCAAGACCCAAGAAGGCAGATAAGGCTATGTAAGTACCACGGGAGTACCGTCGTTAGACTCCCTGCTCGATAATGATACGAATGAGGAGTCTAGTACGGGAATTGTGTGAGCGTGTCTATGTTAAATAAAATGAGACAACAAAAACAAGACTGTGTGGAGTTTATAGGACACTTATAAAGAGAAAGGGAGTATTACAGTTTTTTTCTGAAATATTAGGTATATCCATTCATCAGAGACTATGAGAGATTTATCTAAAGGAAAATATATTTCTTTAATGCCCACAAGGAGCTACACACAGAAGGGACAAACAAGGAAAGACAAACGGATTAAGTCGATTATATCGAGCCCAGTGCGTAACTGGTACTTATTTAATCGACACCGAAAGGATGAAAGGCAAAGTCGACCTCGGCGGATTTAGAACTCAGAACGTAGCGGCAGAAGAAATACCGATTTCTTTATTACCCAAGAGGGCTATACATAAAATTTTTAAGACATCACAAAACATAAAGACAGTACAAAATCTAAACATAAAATCAGGGTAATTAAAATAAAATGATAATATGCAAGAATGAAAAAAAATGAGGCACAATGTCCACTCGATCCCCGAAGTCGGGTGGTTATATTTATCCAGTTTTTCACTTTTACGTTCAACATCATGTAAACATTTTAACGGTTTTGTAACTCAAAAAATTCAAACACTCGCGTTACCTTTCTTCCATTAATCATTGTTACGTCCGTCCTTAACAACTGCAAATAATCAGTTCTAGGGGCTGGTGTCTCCACCAACCATATCCGTTACGTCATTATAATTTCACCAAGTTCTTCTACGCGCTCCCAGCAGCCTTCCTCGGGTATCAAAATGCATCTTTCAGCACATTTCTCTGGCATTTTCACTCTTATTACTTCTCCTAACCTCTCGACCCTTCTCTCCATCTGCTCGCAATTCTCGTACTTTATCAAAACCCCCTTGTATTTCACATCTTTATCCGTTCTCTCCTTCTCTTCTTGTACATTATTAGTTTCTGGCTTTTTTTTATCTCTCTTTTGTTTTCTGTTGACCGTTCCTTTGATTTGTATTTCCTTCGCTTTTTAGGGTTAGTAGCTCCATTTTCGTTCTTCTCCTTTGTTTTCTCTGTTTCACACTTCTGTCTCTCTTTTATTTCCTCAGTGTGGTCTACAATTTTTTCCTCCTCTGCTTGTGCTTTCTCTTGCTGTGGCTGTGTGAACTCATATAGGGGGCATTTGGTTTTCATATGACTTCTCTCCCCGCATATATAACAATTTGGTTTTCTTCCCTCGACTACGATATTTAACGTTTTCTCGTCCTCCACTTCTATCTGGTAGGGAATTCTTTCTATGTCCTCGAATGTAGCAAAAAGCCACATTTCGAGTCCAAATCCCCACCATTTGCACACTTTTGTTTTCGCCACTGGTCCCAATTTCGGTTCCTCCTTGGTTGCAGCCAGCACTGTGGCAACCAACCACTCTGGTTTAATTTCTGGTGTAACACTGGGAATTCGTATTTTCACACTTCTTCTTCTATAGCTTGGTAGCAATGCTATTTTCTCACTTCTTAGTATGTTGGTTGCATGCTTGGTTGTCTCTTCTATAGTGGCGAACCACACCTCAACCGTACCGAACTTTCTTCCTCTGTTAATGTACGTGGCTTCATTGACAATTTCACCCAGGCACTTCTCGATTTCCTCTCCCATCACCATTTCAATTTTACCGGTTTCGACAGCCTGTGTACGATACACTACTGTCCTCAGAATTTTTTCTTCTTTAGTCTCTTTTGGGGTACACAATTTGTATGAGTCTCCCTCAAATTCTATCAAATTCCTGCTTCTGGTCACCTCCTCCGTATCCAACTTGATTAACTTGGTTTCCAGCGGCACTGGCTTCCTCACCGCAGTGGCTTTGGCGTAGCTCGCCATACTGGAGACACTACCATAGCTGGGAAAAATGCAGTAGCTCACATGAAATGCAACCGTAATAATTCCACAAAAATCAAAATTATTTACCGAGACAGTTTTCACAAAGTAACACAACAGTATTCACAATAACGCGAAGCATTTCGCCCGGCGTGCTAACGCTTCTGCCAGCTCGCCGCCTTTTTACTCTACTATTTGAATTCTACTATTTCTCCCAGGTTAAATCTCTCATATCGTCTCTGATAAAAGGATATCCCTAATATCCCAGAACAGGTGTAAGGCTACCTTTCTCTTTATAAATATCCTATAAATTCCACATGCTTTGGGTTTGTCGTCTCATTTTATTTAACACACACACACACACACACAGACAGACAGACACACACACACACACACACACACACACACACACACACACACACACACACACACACACACACACACACACACACACACACACACACACACATATATATATTTCATCAATTCCAGGTTAAATATTTCAAAAAATCACAGCTAAATATAAAAACAGGCATTAATACATACATTATATGTGTGTGCGCGTGTGCGAGTGTGCACGTGCGTAAAACTATGTATGTATATATGTATGTATGTATGTATGTTTGTGTATATGTATGCATGTGTGTATGTATGTTGCGCTGGTATAGTCATGTGATGCGTATGGATGGGGACGCCTGTGTAAAGAAGTGCTGATCTCTAACTGCGGATGGCATCTGTTGAAGACATAGGACGAGGTGGTGAAACATGATCTTCGAATGTTAAACATAACGGAGGTTATGACAAGTGACCGGCATCTTTGGCGATGTGCCCTGCTTGAGAAAAATCGTCAAGTGAAGTGAAGTCGTAGTCGTAGCCGTTGCTATTGTCATGTAATTGGTCCCCGTGAAATCGTAGTCGTGGCCGTTGGCGGTGTCATGTAAATAGCACCCGTGCCAGTGGGATGTAAAAAGTGCGCAGTGTGGTTGCTGTTAAGACCGGCATCCAGCCGTAGAAACCATGCCAAATCAGACTGGAACCTGGTGCAGCCCTCTGGCTTACCAGTTCCGGTCAGATACATGCCAGCAAGGAAAGCGCTCGTTAAATGATGTGTGTGTGTGTGTGTGTGTGTGTGTGTGTCTGTGTGCATACGAGTATGTAATCAAAGGAAAGATTCGTGTATATAAATGGTTGCGTATAGTGGTAACTATACACACATAGCCACTACATATGGTAAATATTATTTAATATAAAGTAGGTGTCTAAATGTTATTATCTTCCACAGTTTTCGTATTTTTAACATATTTTGTCCCTTTTGTAGGTTTTATTGTACAATTTTCTTAATGTATCCATTTTCCCATTTCATTTTCCCATCCTTTATACCATTTTCACTGATTTCGTCATATTTTTCTTTCTCCTGAACAATAAATATATAAGCTTAGGCATAAACCTGTCTACATAACAGGTTTCAGCTTTGTCCGATGTGTTGAACACAAATCAAATACTATAAAAGTGGGGGCTTATCATCTCACTCCATATAATTTGCTTGTCACTGTATGTAATTCAATTCAATTATTTGATTATTACTTTATTTAATAATCTTTAAGATAGGGAAGACAAAGTTGACCTCAGTAGGGTTTGAATTCAGAACGCAGAAATCTGTAGTATATATGGAAAGTCAGTCAGTATATCACACTAATGAATATGTCAGTTTGCCTTTTAACCCTATATTGATTACAGTTCATTCGCAAATTTGAAAATGTAATTCTATAGCGATAATATCGCATTTTTCGTGTATATAAAACCCATTAAACGAGGTTTAGATCATGGAAGGTGCAGTGAAATTCCATTTAGAATTAAAACGTCTGTAATTTGACTCCTTCCTCTGTATTTGTCCATTCAGTTAAAGCTATACAGACAAATCATTGAAAATATAATAACTGTTAGCGGACGACAATGATTGTAATTATCTTATCAATAAATACAATAGAAACGCGTCCACAATGAAATAAGACATAAAGAGACAACACTGTAACTTGAATAAAAGCAAAACAGACTCACATACAAATATCAAGACTTCTATCGGAACCAACCCTTTTCTTCTTATCAAATAGATAAAGTTAGATATCTCATAAAAAGACAATATTGAATAAGAGATGGATTATTATCTATTTTATATTACATCAACTTAAATGATGAATTTATCTGCTATCTGTTCTCTCAAACTGACTTCGTTTTTCACCATTTTGGAATAAAATGGGAATTACAAATTTTCGTAATCATTGGCAACCAAACGCACAACCAATCGGAGTACAGTCGCCATTGAATTCCGAGCATCATGCTATACCCTACTTTAAGTAATCGCAACACAAAATATTTGATTGGTACAGTGAATAAGTGTGTTTCGCGATTCGCTAACGTGATAACATTTTCCGATTGATTTTTGAGCGAAATGGCTCCGAGAATAGCACACCTTTGAAAATCATTTACAGCGCTGCTCAGATAGGCTGACAGAACTTATGCATATATACGTCCATGTTGGATTTCTAATATGTGACATTTCATAGAAAATATGATCACAGTTATTCCATCTCGTAATAATGTGAGTTGTATTTTTCTGTCCATTTTGATACGGCATGTACTCGCGAATACCAAATTTTATTAAATCTATTGTGGTAAATCGTGGTTTATTCCGTTGTATATGTCAGCTGTATTCTCCTATTAATTTTTCTTCTGCTTATGACGCTGCAATCTAGTTCCGTTTGAACCAGATTACTTATGTATGTGTTTTGGTTACTCACGTATTGAACTTACGACCAATAACTCAACTAATGCATTTAAAACTTTATGAAACGCTTATATTCATTAATCTTTTGCCCCGTAGTTCAGTTTGATAACGTTAAAGGTTGTTTTGTTAACATTCTCGAATCTTAATTTTTTCATCTCTGGTATTTTACGATCACATAAAAGTTGTATTATATTTACTGAAGTATGATGAATACAAATGGGTCATGTGGTAATATTGTAATGGACATGTTACTCTGAATGTTGTTTTTAATCTTATTCAAAGCATGAGATGAAGAAATTTCCCTCAGACGTACGTATGCACGTACGTACACACGTACATAGGTATGCACATGATGATTATAGCTCAATTTAGAGAAATGCCTTCGGTTGATTGCCCTCTGAGTACCTACACGCTTTGTATAGATGTGGAAACGATAGATGCAAGTGTTGAGAAGGCTTATGTCCCACGTTGACACATGTTTGCTTTCTATAAAATATTTTTTCTGTGTGTTTTGCTTTTCTCGTTTACTGCAAGTCAAGGTGTACAGTAACATATGATAGTGATCCACTATATCAAACCTAGACACTTGGGACAAATGTATTTCGTCCAAATACGACTATTCTGTTGCCTTCGCACACATTAAATCCCATTACCATGCACACACTATAGAACAATATCATTATTTTCTAAAAGGAAATTAATTAATATAAGCGTACTAAGGAATAGTAAATACTGTGTGCGCTGTATGCGTGTGTCTGCATTTGAGTGCTTGTGTTTGAATGTGTGAGTACATGCGTGCGAGTGTATGTGAGTGTGTGTGTGTGTGTGTGTGTGTGTGTGTGTGTGTGTGTGTGTGTGTGTAAGTGTGCGCGCGTCCGTGTGTTTTGTGTGAATCGTCTTTAGTTCACTCTATAGTAAAGTTGAGATTCTAACATGTATGAATATTAGTAAACTATTTAAGGCTTTGAACTAGCAGAATCTTTAGCATCCCGGACGAAACAGTTAGCGGCATTTCGTCTGTCTTTTTGTTCTGAGTTCAGATTCCACCAAGGTCGACTCTGACTTTCAACATTTCAATGTCGATATAATAAGTACCAGTTAATTACATGGAGTTATTGCGTTTCACGGAGGTTGATTTTACATTTCATCCCTTCGGAGTCGATAAAATGATTACCGAATGAACACTGGGGGCGATGTAATCGACTTACTCCTTTCCCTGAAATTACTGGCCTTGTGCCAAAATTTTGAAAGTAACTTTAGTAAACACTTTTAGCGCTCTGTTAAAAAAGTTGTTTATCAGTCACACATTATTTAAATCATTCGTGTTATATATTAAATTCTCGGCTTTTTTTTTAATTTTCTAAATTAGCAAATGACATAGCACAAAATATTTATGATACTAGCGTCGAGACATGAATGAACAACACAATTTAATTAAATAGTGTTCCAGAACTAAGTCTTCATTTTCTCTTATTCTTTATGAACTTCAAATAATCTGCATTTTATAAGAATTAACTTGTTTCACCAACAAAGGACGGTCTTTCTTTTTTTCTCATAAAACCAATAATGCTAATTAGTTGTCAATAAAATAACTTCAGTCAATGTTATGATATACAAAAACTGGTGCACGGGTTTTGTTATAAATCACGAAACATCTATGGCATATTAAAATCTTGTAAGTATATATGTGTATAAAAAGCATGGCTGAAGCCCGAAAGCGCCTACTATTGCGGAGTTTGTCATATATATACATATATATATATATACATACGTGTATAATTGTATGCATACATATATACATACAAGCGTATATATATATATATATATATATATATATATATATATATATATATATATATATATATATATATATATATATATATATATATATATATGTGTGTGTGTGTGTGTGTGTGTGTGTGTGTGTGTGTGTGTGTGTGTGTGTGTGTGTGTGTGTGTGTGCGTGCGCGTGTGCATGCATGTTTCTGTGTGTGCATGTCTCTGCATTTTCTCTCCTGAAGAACTTTCAAAACGTCTGGCATGCATCTCTCGTACGTGAGTGTATGTAGATATGCATATAAATGCTAATTGTTTGAAATTTACGAATTACAGGAAATATTACTGTGCTTCGGAGATGTACTTGCATAACAAGTGACCTGATCCGAGATCGTGTGCTGAAACAAAAACAATTGAAGCGTCAGTGAACAAGTCAGGGTTTCAAAGCAACGAAAATATCTTTGACAAATTAAATTTAAATGTTGAAGTGAATATAAAGGTTTCTTTGCGTGTTTTTAAATGGCGTATAAACACCTTCTATGCTGCAATTGTCATTGTGCTTCGGTTATGATAAATTCACGGTTATGATAAGACGAGTGTTCATTTTAAGTGCTATATTTGTGGGAATTTCTTTTCGATTATTATGTAAATACTTGTCTATCCATCTCTGTATCTAGTGACATAGTCTTATGCAACTGTCTGTACCTGAAAGAAGAATTGTTATTAAGCGGGTGGATTTATTAGAAAATTATTGTAATTTTATCGTGTGTGATTCTTCATAACCAACAAATTTTTAGAAGGAAATTTAATAAAAAATGGATAATTTGTCTCTCTGTGTCATTGTTTTGACAATGAAAATCATAATATACACCTTGGTTATTGTGATGCTATTGCAAATTAAATTATGAAATATTATAGAAGTAAAGAAAGAAAAATAAAATAAAAATTTCAAAACAATGCTTTGATGGAGATGTTTGTGTATTCTTATTTGTCGCAATATATTTGTGGTGAGGTGGACGGCGATAATATTGGCCATAGCAGAGTAGAGGTTTGTGCGAATAAACGTTTGTATGAATTTAACGCCTCAGTATGTGTTTACTACAATTAAGAAAGAAAGAAAAGAAGCATCTCATGTGATTACTATGAGAATTTATTAAAAATGACAGGACATTAACCATTCTATAGTGTTGTTTTTTTTTTCTCCCAAACAAACAATCGTAAGGAGGTCGGAATTAAACCAAATTATTGAATTTATTTAATATTCGGTTTTACTTGAAATGTCTTAGATTTTGCATACAAGGGCTGATCTAACTGATGCTTTCATAATTGAAGACAAGAAACATTAACATTTCTGTCCGTAAGTAACCTTTCTGTCCGTAAGTAGAAAATCACCAAAGTTTCCTCTTTTTGCGTAGCATCTTCTTGTATCTGGAGATCACGGTACTGGGCTTGGTGTATGGTTATTGTATTTAATCAAATATTTTCGCATAGCTGAGTATGAAGACATTAATTCCATGTAGATTCAGTGCTTTGGTGTGGTATTTCAGAAACGTTTGGTTTAACATGACTTTGAATTTTGCATATTCGAGGTTAAATATTATGTCTAAGATACTTGAATACTCTGAGTCTATTTTTCAGAGATAAATGTTAAGTACATCTCATTCAATATCTTGCTTACGTCCTTCCTGAATGCAACTAAGATTTATACACTCCAAGTAGATTCGAAATTTCATTGGAAATTTTGGTTTCCATGTTTATATCGTAGGAATCTGTGTCGTTCTGAATTTATAAACTCTTATTAAGAAGTTTCATTTCCAAAATTGTATTATTTATAATTTGTTTTCTGCGTATGACGTTTTGCCAAGTATTATACTGCTAATGATAGGCATTTACAGAGAGAAGATTAGGTGTCAATTATATATAATTGTGTAAAATTGTATTCTTGTTTATGTTTGCATGTTAACAAAGCTGCAAATTACAGGTGCATTGTTGTTCAGAATTGATAATTTGGCGATGTAGTGAATTTTGCTATTGATTTTATCTAATGTATATGTAATGATTCGTCACAGTTCCGAATATGTTTGGGTAAGAGAGTCTGACAGATATACTTATAATTAAATAAGCTATATGATCATTGATGGTAATATCTTTTATCTTTTTGGTGTTTCAGTCATTAGAGTGCGACCATGTTGGGGCACCGCTTTAAAGGATTTTATTACAACGAATCGACTGCAGTGCGTTTTCTAAAGTCTGGTACTTATTTTATTGATATATTTTGCCGAACCGCTCAGTTACGGGGACGCAAATACACCAAAACCGGTTGTCAAGCGGTGTTGGGGAGAAAACCGTTAAACACAATGAGAAACGAAAACATAAAGACGAGGACGGGAAACGAACTTTTTTTTTCGAACAAGGCAAAAAACAGAGAAATGAGATATGCAACATAAAGAATATTACCCATCTTCAGTTGTGCCTGCTCCAACAACTACGCATTTCGAAGGCAAGGACAATGTGATGTTCTGTATCCATATATGCTTGTATGTATACATACAGATGTCGGTATGTACATATATGTATGGATATATGCATATAATTATATATTATTTATGTTATTATATGACCGAACGCCACGCATTGCCTCCAAGAAAGTTATCTTATATTTTCTACTGCGCATTCTACTACTATCGCTGTCACTTCCCTGTCTCTATCTCTCTCCCTCTCTTGTTCTTCATCCTTTCTATTTTTCTCGCCCAACCCTCCCCGATTCTTCTCTTCCTTTCACAATTCCCTCTCTTACTCCTCCACCTTGACCCTCTCATCATTGACACGTGACGAAAGGGATTCTTTCTTTCTACTTCCTGCCTTTCTACAGAAAAGGCGTGAATTTTGTTCTCTCTCATTCACATCTAACTTCGCGTTCAAAATAATAATAATTTTTCTATCGTCTTGGCCTAACTGCCCTTAAAGTTTATTGTCACTGTCCTGTCTTGTTTTTACTATCTTGTTCTCACTGTCCTGGTCTCACTGTCCTTTCACCCACCGCAAAAATTTCCAAATTTCAATTAATTTGCTTGCGGGAAGGACTACTCCAACGAAGTCGCGTATTGTCCTTGCCTTCGAACTGCGGAGTAGTGGAGCAGGGACAACTGAAGATAGGTAATATTCTTTGTAGCATGTCTCATTTCTCTGTTTGTTTTTTCGTTGTTCGAAAACAAAAGTTCGTCTTCTGTCCTCGTCTTTATGTTTTCGTTTCTCATTGTGTTTAACGTTTTTTGTGATGTCCTGTACCCATATATGCTTGTATGTACAAATATGTATGAATACATGCATATAATTGTATAATTGTATACACACACACACACACACACACACACACACACACACACACACACATATATATATATATATATATATATATATATATATATATATATATATATATACTAGTATTATAACCCGATTTCATTCGGGTCTACTCGGGCCACATTTTAAAGATGAGGAATTTTGCCCTAGAAGGCACGCCTTTCAATTGAGCAAACTCAATGCTGTCATGCAAACACCCCCGTACTTTTAACATAGCTGTGCAAATTGTTAGATCAATCCGACCATATTTACTAACACTTTTGCCTGTACAACTGCTTGTGAGACAGTGTCCGCCCTTTTCACAAATATATAGTAGATAGTTCAGTAGGCGCAAGAATTTCTGATACCTACAGTAAAGACTAGAACTATGTTTTTGGTCTCGGTAATTATGGAATCCGATGTATCATTGGAAATTGATTTGAACTTGGTTTCTGATAAAGTTTATAGTGTACATATTATAGTTGTAGTGTTATTTGCCAGTTTCTGTTATCTATAAGTATCCAAAATTTTTGATTGGGACCAGAATATTTATGTGTCATGACCGTCCTGTAGTCCTGAAAATGTGATTTGACTCTTTTTGTTTTTCTTGCGTCGCCTTTGAAAGAGATACTTGCGCATGGGTAATGCATTTTGCGTAATATCATAGTTTTTTATCAATATATATATATATATATATATATATATATATATATATATATGTGTGTGTGTGTGTGTGTGTGTGTGTGTGTGTGTGTGTGTGTGTGTGTGTATGTGTGTGTGTGTGAGTGTGTGTGTGTGTATGCATATGTATGTATGTATATATATATATATATATATATATATATATATATATATATATATATATATACAGAGAAAGAGTGAGAGAGTGGGGGAGAGAGTAAGAGAAATCGATCGATATGTATGAACATTAATGAAATTGTGCATTTCAATTTATTTTTCTGGTAGGAATATTAGTTATAAGTTCAATTCATTTAATCCAAAAGACTGCTTATGACAGGCGTGTCAACATCCTAACAACCTTCCAACATTACACATATTTTCCTTAAGTTTTTCTCATCATCATGGGACTACACATGTTATATATCAAAGTCTTGCAGATATTTCATGATTTTCTACCAGTCACGCTTGAGGAAAATGATGGATTACACTGGCCTCCAAATTGTAACATTTTTTTCTACTAATTTAAGCTTGAGACCTCTTTTGGGGTGATTTAGGGTCAGTGAATTTTAAAATGGCACTACTTGTTTTTTCTATTACGCCTAGGTTTTGTTTGTATGGGCTGGCCCATATTGGCCCCACCCGTAGCTCCATGTTTGAAATGGTTAATTTCCCACTGACTTTTTTGCTATATATGTGGATGTTTCACTGTGCGAAGTCAAAGAATGGACGTTAGTGACATTGTGAAAAGATCCTACTTGGTTTACTTAAAGATTAATGTCCAACATCTACGCCAATAGACAAAGGACACAAGAAAACAACTAAGCATTCCTGTGATATGGTGGAAGCCAAATGACCATGTAAACGATTGCTACTTTTGTCTCACAAAGACTTCCGGTTATAGTAAGGGAACGTGACAGAAAATGAGTTAGCGAAATCTGGCGTCAGCAATTCACCAAGTATTTCACTCCGATGGAATGCCAGAACCCGTTTCCAGGGATCTACCTTCACTGCAAGGTGAAAGTGATATATGTGAAGTAGATGTAAATCATGAACATGACAGTTATTAGACTTTACAGAAACATCAAACAAAGAACGTGAACACTTCAACCAGGCAGAACTTAATGATTTAGTTAGAAACATAGGACTGTCAACAGATTTATCAGAACTGATAGCTTCTAGGCTTAAAGAGAAGAATTTGACAGAGAAAGAAACAAAGGTGACTCTTTTATCGGAACAAGGAAAAAAGTCTCTTGGCATTCTTTACAATTGGAAAAGATTTTGTTTACTGTTGTGACGCAGCGGGACTATTAAACACTATCATAGAAACTTGTTTGATGTGCTTCCTATTATTCACTCTGTACACTTAAGGGAAATTTATAATCACATAATAGTTGTATTAGATTTACCTAAATATGATGAACACAAATGGGTTATATGTTTGTAGATCTAAAAACGGTCAACTTTTTACTTAGCCAACAAGTATGGTATACAAAATATCCGTGTTTCCTGTGTTTATGGAATAGCCAAACGAGAGACAAACGTAGGGAACAGAAACTCTGTCGGTTAGGAAAAATTTGACTGTTAGAGAGAAGAATATTATACACCAACCACTTGTTGAGCAAGAGAAAATCATCTTTCCACTCCTTCATATTAAACTAGGACAAATGAAGTAATTTGTCAAAGCTCTTAATGTGGAAGCTAACTGTTTCAAAGTTATATGTACAGCATTACCTGGCCTAAGTTATGATTAAATAACGGCTGGTGTTTTGATGGACCACAAATCAGAAAGTTAACGAAATGCCACAATTTTTCGAGCTCGATGGCTGACATAGAAAAAAGACCATGGGATTCATTTGTGACAGTTGTGAAAGGAATTTGAGGGAGTGAAAAGGCTGCAAACTACAAGAATTTGGTGGAGACATTAGTTGATAGCTTTCATCTTTTAGGACACAACATGAGAATAAAGCTTCATTCTCTCAATAGCCATCTCGATGAATTTCCTGCCAGTCTCGGTGACGTGAGCGATGAGCATGGTGAGCATTTTCATCATCCAACCAAGATAATGGAGGAGCGATATCAAGCCATGACTGCAGACTACTGTTGGAGTATTCAAAGAGACTGTGTAGACATGGAAGTTTCCAGACGCTCTCGCGAGCGGAAATTTGTTTCGTGAATATGAAGGTGTATGTATGATGGTTTGTGTTTTATCCATCATATTAGAAAATTAACAGTAGGTATTTAGTATTAGGTAATGCTATCTTACATTTTGTATTTTATTGACATCATAACTTATGATTTGAGGTTATAAGACTTGGTGGACTATCCAGACCAGGTAAATTGTTTATACAGTGCATCATAAAATAGGGGTATGCTATAGAAAAAAAACCCCTGATGTATTAGGGAAAATGGATGCCATATTCGAAATCAGCATCTTAGAATTAACTAAAAACAACCACAAAATCGGTGGAGGCACATGGCCTAGTAGTTAGAGCAGCGGACTCGCAGTCGAGGGATCGCGAGTTCGAATCTCAGACCGAGCGATGTGTATGATGATGAGCGAAACACCTAAGCTCCACGTTGCTCCGAACTGCGGCTGATACTTTCGCCACAACATTCTCTCGCTCTTTAATCCTTTGACTGGCCGGCGTCCCGTCCAGGCGAGGAACCTATACGCTAATGAAACCGGGAAATCCGCCCTTATGAGCCAGGTATGGCTAGAGAAGTAACAAAAAACAACAACAACCACAAAACAGAAGTCAGCAAAAAGTGTGTTGACCAGTGTTATTAATATTTGCATCATTTAAAAATGGTGTGTATATAAAACCAGAATCGTTAACAGAAAGGAGACACACAAAGAAACATTGGTATGTATAGGCTTATATACAAATAGTTACACAAACACGAACACACACACACACACACACACACACACACGCAGTTAGATAGAGAGATAGATACATACTGAGGTATGATAATCAATTTCTTAGTTAATTGGTTGAATAGTTAACTACTTTTCAAATGAATAATAAATAACTGAAATAGACTCATTCCGAATGCTGATCATTGCGATAATGCCCCTCACGAAATATAGGAAAATATGTCTCTATCAACGACTTCACATAGAGTATCTAGCAAACGAAATGAAACAACCGATGTATAAGCGCAGGCTCGGCAGTGTGGTAACAAGCCTGATTCCGAGTTCAGCCCCACTGCGTGCCAAATGTTTATTACTATAGCTTCGGGCTGATAAAAGACCTGTTAGTGGATATGGTAGGCGGAAACTGGAAGAAGCTCGTCATGTATATGTCTGTTTGTCTGTGTGTGTGTGTGTGTGTGTGTGTGTGTGTGTCTGTGTGTGTACGTGTGTGTGTGTGTGTGTGTGTGCGTAGCTGCGTGTGTATGTTTGTTTCTGTATTTGTTACCCACCGCCGCTTCACAACATGTTTACTGGGTTTACCTCAACGTGACTTCGCGCTTCTCTAAACGAGCCCGATAAAATAAGTATAAGGCATAAAAACTAAGTCCTGAGGTCGCTTCATTTAGCTAAAAGATTCTCCAAGGCTGGGCCTCAGCATGGCTGCAATGGAATGTTTGAAACAAGGAAAAAAATAAAAGATAAGGCGGAAGCTCTCTGCCAACTTCAAGACACCTCCTTCTACTGCTCTCTGCCCTCCAACCCCACGCACAACTGCCAACAGACTGTGACCTCCACTATTCATAACCTCATCCCCTCCTCCCGTCTCCCCCACCGCCTCTAATCTCATTTTTCGCACCCCTCGCACACCCACAATTTACCTCCTCCCCAAAATCCACAAAAAACATCCCTGACCGCCCCATCTTCTCCGCCTGAAACTGTCCCACCAGCTCATCTCCATATATCTTGACCATGTACTTGCCCTCTAGTGGCTTCCCTCTTCTCTCACATCCATGACACGAACCATGCTCTTCGTTTGTTCAACTCCTTCTCCTTCCCACTTGGCACCCTCTAAACTTCTCTTCACTCTTGACATCAATAGTCTATACACGGTGATCACTCACCACGCGGGGCTGCGTGCACTCCAACATTTTCTTGAACTACGACTATCCCTCAACCTGACACATCTACACTCCTTCGTCTGGCCGAACTTGTTCTGTCATTTAACTACTTCTCCTTCAGAGCAACTCAGGAGTGGCCATGGGAACGAAAATGGGCCCCAACTATGCGAACCTGTTCATTGGCTGTATTGAGGCCCAAATATTCTCAAGTTTCACTGGTCCCACTCCATGGGACCACTCGTTATATTGACGACTGTATCGGTGCGACCTCACTCTCTCGCGAACATCTACACGCTTTCCTCTCTTTTGTCAAATCTATCCATCCCGCACTCCACTTCTCCATCACTATCTCCGACACCTCAGTCGCCTTTCTCGACATTTCGGTCAGAATTGAACACTTCACTCTCACCATCTCCATCCACTACAAACACACAGACTCACACTCATGCCTCAACTTCTACTCCTCGCATTCTAAACATACCAAGCTCTCCATCTCTTATTCTCAATTCCTCCGTCTACGTAGGCTCTACAGTGATAGCCATGACTTTGAGACTCAGTCTCAACTCATGGCTCGCCACTTCATCCTCCCTCACCACCATTCACACCGCCCTTGCCAGAGCACATTCCGTGGACCGTGCATCTTGCTCTCTCCCATCGCACCCGCTGCGTCATCACCCGTCTCCCGTTTCTTCTCACCTACCACGCCACTACCCTACCTATCGAACGCACCATTCTCCAAGCCTTCCGGCGACTCCAGTCCGACCCCTTCACTTCGCACATCTTCCTTAACCGACCCCTCCCCTCCTACAAACGAGCCCACAACTTACGAGACCCCTTGGTCCACAGCTTCTTCCATAACCCGTCCTCCCAACACGGTTCGATTCCCTCGCTCCTCTCTTACTCTAACACCTACTTCCTCCCACCCACCTCTCCTCTTTTGATCTGGCACCTACTTCTCTTTATTTCTATCCACCTTCTCTTCCTTCCACCCTCTCCCTTCCACCCTCTCCCTTTATCGTCACCCCTCCCTCATTACCTTACCACTACACATTCTAACCCCACCATCCCTATACATCCCATCACACCCTAACCCATCCCTTAGAGCCACCCTTGCTTCCCCTATTCTCACCTCCCCCACACTCTAACACCCCCACACGCCACCACACCACCAAATCACACACCATACCATACCACACGACATCACACTACCCCGCACACACTAGCACTGACCACTTTCCAGGAACTACACCATCATCCGCACACACCTATAAATGCACACATCAATGTCACCACCCCCTTCCATCCGCACACGTTAATCTCACCAGCCCCATTCCACATGCACATACACGCTCTCACATACACACCTACGCGAACCTTTGTTTTGGGATCACCACTACTTTATTATATCCCCTTCTACCTAGCTCTCCTGTGTGAACCCTAGATCACTAGCCACTAAACCTTTTTCTATTATCTCTCCCTGTTTATTTCTGTTTTCCTTTCTGTCGAAGAGCGTAGGCTCGAAACGTAAAAGACTATCTCACTTCCCGAGCATTAAACTAATACATCTGTTTGTTTTTTACATACCCGTCTTCGGCTTTTGTCTTCCTTCTAAATTCTCACCATATATATATATATATATATATATATATATATATATATATATATATATATATATATATATATATATATATATATACATACATACATATACGTGTATATATATATATATATATATATATATATATATATATATGTATATATATATATATATATATACATATACATATATATATATATATATATATATATATATATATATATATATATATATATATATATATATATATATATATATATATATCTATATATATATATATATATATGTATGCACATAAACGTATATATCCACACACAGACACAAACATATAAAAATATATAACACTCATATACGCTTATAAAAAGGTCATGATCTTAAAACGATTAAAAACTTTTCCACAAAGAGATTTGGGAATTTTAAGAACAAAATCATCGATTAATCATCAGCATATACTCCCCATGCGCATATCTTCTGCACATACTGGCATATCCTTTTCAAATTTATATAATGATTTTTCATACACAAAAGTTACTATGTCGTTCATCCAGCTTTGCTTTGGCTTCTTGTTCTCGCAGTGCACGTTTCTATGGTAGTATAAGAATTTATTTATGTATAACTGTGCGGCAAATTTCACATAATCATCCTTTGACATATGATAACCCTATAGGTGTTTCCTTTTGTGTGTTTTTGTATATATTTGTAAGTGTATATCATCAGATATGTCCATGATATGCAAGGTGCATATTCGAAATTGTGTATATTACCAGCTACAAATGTTTAAAATTCGCATACGTTTGTTTGTCCGTATGTATGTATGTATGGACGTATGTATGTGTGCATGTATGTATGTATGCATGCTTGTGCATGTGTTTGTGACTGTGTCCATATGTATACACACACACACATATATTTAAGTATATATATATATATATATATATATATATATATGCATATACATATATAAATGCACATACATATAAATATGTATATATATATATATATATATATATATATATATATATATATATATATATATATATATACATACATATATGTACACACATATACGTATGTATATGTATATATACATGTATATATGCATATATATATATATATATATATATATATATATATATATATATATATATATATATATATATATATATATATATATATATACTGGGAGAGAGATAGTGAGCGATAGGTACGGCATATATACATACACATTCAGGGGCATGTATGCATATGTATGCACACGTGAACACACAAAAACACACGCACACGTATGTATACACATATATACCTTTTGGTTGTGTATTATTTTTTGTGCCGACATGTAAATGTAGATGCAGATGTATAGATGGTTATATGATAATGTATAACATAGAGCGTCTCTTCCATATGTTTGTGTTGGAAGACACGACTTAGTACAATTACATCTAGATATGTATCTTTTTGTGTATGTGCAGGCATATATCTACGAATTGCGAGAATCTCTGTCAACGTTGTGCGTGCATGGAGAATGATATTTTTCTCTGCAATCATGGAATCGATCAACTGGAGGCCAAAACAATACGCAGGTGTTTCATCTTTGAGATAAAGGTCATTCTTTTGTTTCTTACTATTCAATTATCTTTTCAACACTGCTTTTGGCAAGAAAGAACGTAAGCATTACATAGATTTTGATGGAAGCTGGAAAAAAAAAAAATTCTAATTATATATTTTGCCGATCACACATATGTACGTTTCATGAGTTTGTATACTAATATTATCTATAGACGTCATATATACTTACACATTTGTAACTTTCGGAAGTGATTTATTTTCAGTAGCAAATGAATCACAAAATGACACTTTAGAAAAGTTATGAATGTATAACTATATACATTGTACTAGAAATTATATCCCCATCCGAGAAAGTGAAGCTTTTGTTTAGTTCTGAGTAAGAAATAGTAGTATATTAATTTCAAATTTTGAGACAAGGCTCCTTCATTGAGATTCATATTAATATCAAAACCATACAGCGACCAATAGTTGTTACTGAAATTATATTTTCTACTCCATACAACTTGTAATGTTTCGTTATACTAAACGATTAACGTTTCAAGGCAGCGAGCTGGAAGATTGGATACTGCGCCGGGCAATCTTCTTAGCTGTATTTCTTCCGTCTTTACTTTCTGAGTTCATGCTCCGCTATGGTCGACTTGCCCTTTCTACCTTTCGAATACGATAAAATAATTAGCCCCTGAACACTGGCGTCGATTTAATCGACTCACCCACTCCTCTGAAGTTCCTGACCTTGTTACAATATGTGATTATGTAAGACACGATTCACAAGAAAAATTCTTTACATTTCAAATACGTGACCATTGTAAGTTCACAACAGATTTCATCTTTATCTGCACAAATATTGTGAAAGATAAAGCTTGACGGCAAAGTAATTTATATAAACAAGCAAATTCTCCAGGCCCTCTCCAGATTTATGGCTGCAGGCTCTGTGAAGATAAATAACAGACTCTTTTCTCCCTTGTAAGATATACATATACACGGCCATGTTAGATGTAAATAGACAAACCATGAAACATCGTTTTATGTTTATTCAAACTTGTAAAGGTTTATATATTTTAATTAATTGACATTTTTATGTTTCAGGTTCTATACGTGACTGTTTAATTATTCAATGAACAAAAGAGGAACTGGAACTGTCTGAATTTCAAAGAGTCCGTATTCTGGGTCATTATGAAGGTGGACATAGCGGAGAATCGCAGAAAATCTTGGGAGCCTGCTTTCTGCAGTTAATAGAGTGATTGTGCCATTCACCAGAGAGGGGAAGAAGTCCACATCATCGCGCCCAGAACAACCAGAGCCCTCTATCTGGACCTTTCTCTTTGTTAAGACAAGTGTAGAGGATAATCCTCGCTGCAAAGCCTCTGACATAGCAGAAGAAGTTGATGTCAGTCCCCAAACCTCTGTCAGGTATCTCCAAAAACTTGGTTACTATGGCAGAGCAACAAGAAGAAAGCTACTTCTTCGACCAGCCAACATCTCGCGGAGAAAAGATTAGGCGTGTGAGATAATGGAAAGGCCACTAACATTTTGGGACACTGTCATTCTCTGATTGATGAGTCTAGATTTGCTGTATTTCCTCAGAGTGGTCTACTGTAGGTCTGGAGACCCTGTGATCAAGAATTTCGTGTGAAAAGATTGCAGCCAACAATGAAACATGACAGCTATTCTGTGATGGTCTGAGGAGCAATTTGGAGCAATGGTTGATCAGAGCTGGTGGAGTGTGAGGGAATCATAAACTCAGATAAATATGTGTCCATATTGCAGAAAGGACTTCTTCCAATCTTCTCCAGTGGGGGAATAATTAAAGAAGAATTTATTTATGGAAGATAGGGCTCCTTGTTGCACGGTCAAAATGACCCAAGATTTGTTGGATGAGAATAGCATTAAAAAGCTTCCATGGCGAAGCCAGTTATCAGATGTGAACCCTGTTGAACACCACTGAGACATAATGGACAGGACACTTCATAAAAAGAACCAGAAAGTATTAACAAAGCCTGATATTTTGGGATTAGCACACGAAACTTAGCTAGAAATTTCGCAAGAGAATATTCATCTGATCGGTAACATATCTAATATGGTCGTTGCATTGAAAAATGCAAAGGGCATGTCTACTAAATATCAAATATTCACATTATAAGAATTAATATATAATTTGAATGTGTAATTTCGGATTTAAATAAATTTTAATGATTATAAGGTTGTCTGTTTACTTCTATCATGTGTGTATACACACATATATATATATATATATATATATATATATATATATATATATATATATATATATATATATATATATATATATATATATATATATATATATATATATATATATAGATACATATATATAAGGTTGAGGAGGGTATTGGATTTAACCAAACCCAAAAAGATACAGGTAATACCGAGTAAAGTGCTGAATACCGACTAGTTATGCTCCAGTCGTTGTATGAACAGGATTGGGGATTATAGGTCGTGTATTAGCGTGTGTGTGTATAAATATATAAAAAGATAAAGAGAGTAATGGTAAAGCTGGAAATATATTTTATGGATAGAGTCTTACAGCTTATAGTAAAGGAATCGATTATTATATCCATAGGCGGAGAGTTATAGTATGAGGTGAGAGTGAGTGTGATGCGCTGAAAAAAGAAAGAAGGAGAGAACAGTACTTGGAGTGTAGTTTCATTCCAGTAGTAAGCATCCGTGCAAAGTAATACTTGTGGGAATTTTC
>NC_142930.1:134771756-134784256 GCF_046866305.1 Octopus bimaculoides
TATATTTACAAGCTTGGATGCTTTGTTCGCATTCCTGGTGTACCCCTGGTTGGCTCTAGGCCTGGGGATGTTGTTGGGTCTGCTGTCATTATGGTGCATTAGTCTGGCGGTGCTACTATGTCTGTTGTCGCCTCTGTTGTTATCGCCGTGGTGGCCATGTCTGGCCGTAGGGTTAGCACTGTTGTTGCCGGCGGTGGTGTGGCACCACTGCTGGTAACGTAGAGTTCTAGGCCTGTTACTTCCTCGTTCTCGGTGGTACTGGTCTGGTCATGCTCACTGCTTGTGATGTTGGTACTGGGATCGCCGGTTACCTCCCCGGTGTCGTTGGCACCGGACTAGTCATCCTCTCTGGCTGTAGTTTTGGTATTGGTGTTGTTAGCGTCAGAGCTGGTATTTCTTCCATTGTCACCGCCACCGGTGCCATCATTGTTGCTGGATTGTACTTGGTTGCTACTATGGTTGCCAGATCTAGGTGTCACCGTAACCTCGTAGATGACACCTTCGGCCTCGCATCGGCTCCTCTCCTACGGAACAGTCATTGTACACACTGCAAGAGCAACCTGCTATCTCCCGTGATTTGTGTGTGATAAAATAATTTCTATTTTGGCTGCACAACTAAAGGAGGCCCTTAGGTTGCGTCTGTTGAACAAATCTCTGTATCTGTGTGTCTGCGTGAAGTGCTTGTTTCATTAATCTTTGGAATATCGTTCTCACAGAAATCTTGATGAAATAGATACCCGCTTCAATTCAATTGCTGGTCCATGGGAAACAATCCACCCTGACGCGTTTTTTTCTCCAATGGAAGTTTGACCAATTAAACGTAGCGTTTGGCCGCGTCCGCGAGGTGAAGAGTTAAATTTGTCTTTGTATAGAGTCTGATGAGCTGTCCACAAGGCTGCGGCTTTCGTGGATGCGAAGTCATTGGTCATTCTATGACCAGACTTTATACACACACATATATAAAGAAATTTAATTCAACTTTTCAAATGACGAATCCATTTTTCAGGAGTTGCAATGTAAATCAGATTGCCGAGACCTAAAAAATTTCTTATAATCACAAACCATATAATTGTATAAAGAGTCGAATACGGTCAGATTCCAGAATGGTCGGAAACACCGGTGTCTGCTAAAAATATTACAAATAAATTGTTCAGTGTGTAGATGAATTGCTATTCTAATGTTCGAGAATTTGCATAGCATTTACGAAGATTTTATATGGTCATTTAATCACAAAATGAAGAAGTCAGTGAAATGTCGAGGTGCTATTATATAGGGTATCAAGTACTACTTCTCAAAGAAAGAGTGACATAACCCAAAGAATTGCAGGCAAAGATTAAATACCTCTACACGCCTCAGAAGATAGCGGCATACCTGCACTGGAAGTTGTGCTTGGTTTACAAGTTAAGATGACTGAGCAACTATATACGATCACTCTCAACAACGATATTGTCACCTTGTGTGATATGCACAGTCACAGTGACAAAGATATAAGAGTCAACAAGCCAGACATCGTTATCATAGACTGAAGAGAATCGTGCGAAAGAAAACCGTGAATGTGAAAGTTACAAAAACCTGGTTATCGAAACAAACAAGAGAAAGATAGAGAAAGTACTGGTTGCCACTGAGATGTAGGATGCATGAAACAGGAAATGAAAAAGTAAACCATCTATATTCCTGGCATCAATAATAAGTTTGCACTCCATATATAATGGAGTGTATCATCAATTGACATATTCCCTATAACTCTTCAGGCTCATTGATTGAATCTGGCTTTACAGAATATAAAACAGAGTGGACAAAAGAAACAATAACAGAGAGGATGATGATGATGTAGAGGAGGGAGAGGAGGAGAAAACTGCTACTACTACTACTACTACTACTACTACTACTACTACTACTACTACTACTACTACTACTACTACTACTACTACTAACAACAACAACAACAACAGCAACAGCAACGGCAACAACAACAACAACAACAACAAAAGCAACAACAACAACAACGACAGCAACAACAACAACAACAACAACGACAACAACAACAACAACAACAACAACAACAATAATAATAATAATAATAATAATAAAGATCTGAACAGATGGATGGTGGAAATAGGCATAAATCCAGTTTAGTACAGCTGCAGAACACAGTGTTGTTAGAGACAGCTAGGATACTTAGGAGGGTTCTTGGCATCTCAGTCAACTTGTTGTAGCTCGATGTTAGGATTATTTTCTTTTGCAAGAGTCTAATTTGCTGAGTGTATATCAATAATAATAAAAAAACAATATTAAGTGCAAAAGGGTGGTTTACAGATATGGAAATTGAAAGGATAAAAGGGAAGTAGAAAATAGAAATAATAGTTCACCAACAGATAACATGTCTATTTAGACACGAGGCCTCACGCCAACATTATAATTTGTAAGAAAGAATGTGAGATGAAGCCATTGACATCATTTTAGAAAACCAATGTAATGCAAGTTGGAAATAAACGATTGAAAACAGAAGCAAAGCCAATTACCACTTACCTGCTTTTTCAACAGTTTGAATAGATTCCTCTTGATGATAAATTCAGTCTCGTTTAGGCGTCATGATATTAGAAGAACATATAGCAGATGAAGGGATGGGGACACAGAGGTGAGAAGTGTTATGTAAATCTGGTACAATGCAATTTGGATAAAAGAAGAGTGAAATTTGCAGGAAAAAAACTTGATCAGTTTACAATTTTGCTTTATATATCGATAGTTTCTGTAGATTCTTCATGATGGTAATTTCAGCTGTGTTCAGGCGTCAACGTATTAATGCATTATAGTTTACTAGAATTTACTGTAGCGTTCAGTCCATTCAAATTATTGTTTCTATTTACAAGCCTATATTTCCAACTGGCTTTGTACTGACCTTCTAAAATATTTTTTTATGAAAGTAACAACACAGTAATAATGCTTATTATTATTTGTCCTGTGTTTTGCATAATGCTATTTTTTTATGTAAACTCTTAGTGGTTATTATTACTTAGTCGCGCAGTGTGGAAGGAAAATGCACCGAAACACTTAGTCACCCCACCCAAAGTCACATTATTATTTTCATTGAGTGAAAGAAGCGCTCACATCAACCAGGTAATGCTGGGGTACAAAAATACAAAGCCCAATACACACAGAACGACTGTTTGCTAAAGATACAACAGGTACATGCATCACAACATTACACGATGTTTTATTAGATGTTTCAAGATATTTTGCCCGTCCAATTGTGGTGGTTTTGTAATAGATTGCAATTTGGTTTCGTAAGAGGTTTCAAATTGGATCAAGTCTCGAGTTCGTTGAGCTCTGGGTAGGTAAAGACGATTTGCGTCTGCCTTTGGGTGGTGTATCTTATTGCAAGTCAGTAGCTTACGGATTTTCTTGTCAATCTTCCTTATTTCGCTCATATTCCAGTTCAACACATTCAAAGTGTAGATATCAACTGAAACTGCTAAGGAATTTATAGCTAACACCTTGTTACGTGCATTTAACTCAGATTTTAGGAATACTCGAACTCTCCTGTAACACTTCTCCCTGATCTTCTCTTTATTATTACTATTATCTTGAAGGTGAGCTGGCAGAATCCTCAGCAAGTAAGGCAACAAGTTTAGCGGCATTTCTTCCGTCTTTACGTTCTGAGTTCAAATTCCGCTGTGGTTGACTTTGCATTTCATTCTTTCGGAGTCGATGAAATAAGTACTGGTCGATGTAATCGATTAAACCCTTCCTCCAAACTTTTAGGCCTTGTATCGATAATAAAAAGGATTATTATTATTATCTTGACTCAAGATTGATATTATTACCATATCTATCTATCTATCTATCTATCTATCTATCTATCTATCTGTCTATCTATCTATCTATCTATCTATCTGACGGACGTGCTGTCACATCGGCTGCAGATGTAAACGTTTATTTGACCTTTTATTGTCCACATTTTGTTGGAATTTTTAAATATTTTTGTTGCGAATCACCTAGGCTTCATTTCTGTGTATTTTCAAAGGCAGGAATTGGCCCCCAGGGGCAGTGTCGGCCCTAGCAAAATACAAAAATTTCCTTCTCGACATTTGAAAAATGTCGAGAAACACAATTTTGGAACGCTTGTCTTGTTGTTTTGATGAGCATTTCCCGAGGCTTCAGATGCCAGAAGAGAAAAAAGAACAGAGTAGTGCGTGCTCACACAGTGACAGGAACGCAGTTGCTGTAAACGTCACAAAGACGGCGATTACAGCTACTAACAGCCCTCTCACCACCACCACCACCACCACCACCACCAACAACAACAACAACAACAACAACAACAACAACAAAAACAACAACAACAACAACAACAACAACAACAACAACAACAACAACAACAGCAAGGACGCAAATTTATCGGCCGTCAGCACCGATACCACCACCTGTTCAACAAACTCTGCTGCCACTGCCACCACCTTTGAACCCGGCAGTACCAACACCAACACCAAAGAACAGGTCCGCCAGCACAACAAAAACAAATTTCGCCGATGCTATAAAGGAAAAAAGGAGAATAGTGACATTCACACAACAACAAGTTAAAGACACAAAATCCCTTCTTACGAAAGAAGGCGATGATGTTAAAATAAACATTCCAAAAGAAATTATAGAACAAAAAAACAAAAAATGCATCATTTATAAACTGGTAAACACAAAAACCAGACGTGCAGAAAATTTTAGCACAGATAAGATCGAGATATGTCTTAAATCTGTATGGGCTCATCAAGAGAATGTCATGTGGGGACGGAAATTTGCCACGGTACAGGTGAGTTTCATAAATGAAAATTTAGCGAAGCAATTTTCGACATTCTCTCTCCGCACAGATAACTTGGTGATGATACCGAGTTATCTTGGACAGAGAGTGACCAAAGTAATTATAAAAAACGTGCCATCAGAAGTGGACACCCAATCGTATGCCTCGAAATGGAGGAGGCAAATATTTTGGAAATTACGGTCGTAGAGGAAAAGAACTGGGGGGGATCTGGAAATCCTCCTCCATATCACGGAGGAGGCTTCACGGAAGATTCCTCCAAACATTAGACTGGCGGAGGAACACAAACTGTATGTGGTGGTAGAGGGCAGGCGGCCTCGCTGTTACTTATGCAACAACGAGGCACATCTGAAAAAGGACTGCCCACTGGCCGCTAAACAAAAACAACAACAACAACAACAACAACAGAAGCAACTACCAAATACCCCCAACAGAAAAACTTTACTACCAACACCACCAGCAACACAAAAAACAACAACAGAAATATCAGCAATAACCAGAACAGAAAAGACAACAGAAACTGCAAAAACAGAAGAGAAAAAAAGAAAATTCCAAGACTGCCTCTCCCTCTCCCATGTCACATACACCACACACAAATAACAAGCAGCCAACACCAACAAAAACAGCAACACAAACACTCACAGAAACACACACAGACGCACAAAATTTGCCGTCACCTCTTTCTGACTCCTCAGAACTCTCATCGGATGAAGAGAGTGGGGAAGGGTGGCAAATAGGTACGAAAGGAAAGAGGAAGCGCAGTAAGAACAAAACAAAACAAAATGCAAGCACAAACAAAGCAGGGAGATTCACATCTCCCGAAAATACTCCTAACACCAATAGTAATATGCAAAAAACAATGCTAACAGCATAGACAGTACAAACACAGAGTTGATGAATTACATCACATCTAAAACAAACATCACAAATAACGACATCAAAACAAACAACCACCCACACACAACACCGCCAAAACACATTAAAATTTACCATGTATCACCAGCATTGCACCACAAAATAAAATCCCTCTACCCCAACTCGGTAGGGGGATGTCAAAAATATTTGTGCAAGAAATTGTACAATAGCCTCCTCCTTGGTGAAAAATCCAAGGAGGAAACAAAACTTGCAAACAGTAAGTAGCTCACTTTCCCTTTCCTTTTGTGCTTTAAAGCACACGTATAAATAGATTCATGGTGAAGATTGGTTGTGTGAATGTGCGTGGCTTGGGGTCCGCTTGGAAACAAGGGTACCTCTTAAATGACATCAAGTCACACAATTTGGATATCATAGCCATTGGTGAGACCAGACTCAATGAACCGCGGACCCTAAAGTCCATGTTTGGCGGACAGTTTAACATTTATTTTTCTCCCTATTTGCCGAGGATGGGCGGTAGTGGCACGGCGGTTCTTTTTCGCAAGAGTCTGGATCTACAAGTAAAGGCGATATTTACGGACCCGGAGGGTAGACTGGTTGTCCTAGATGTGGACGGCAGCGATGGAGGCGCTTTTCGGCTGCTGGCAGTTTATGTGCCTCCTTTAACAGGTTGGTCGGACTTCTTTCGACGTCTAGAAGTATTCCTGGGAACGTCTCGTCCCTTACTTTTAGTGGGGGATTGGAATGCTACCTTGGACACGCATCTAGACTACGTGGGGAGTGACAAAACTAGAAGGGGATGCAAAGGCCTCAGAGACCTGCTCAGACGCTTCCAGTTGTCTGACAGGTACCTACTTGACCACCCAAATGTGCCAACGTGGACTTGGAGCAACCGCATTGGGTAGTCGAGATCGTATCTAGATAGGATAGTGTGTAGGATAAGAAATAGAGATAGTTTAGGATGTCCAGAGTTCCACATAGTCAGCTACACAGATCACAAACTTGTGACGTGTACGCTAGACTTAGATAAGGCACATAGGCAGGGTCCCGGTTACTGGAAACTAAACGCGTCTTTCCCGTCGAGACAGGTTTTCAGAGACCGAATTAGCTCGTTAGTAAAGAGGGCTTTGACGGGAGCCATCGTCAACAACAAATGGTGGTTTGCCCTCAAGAGAGCAGTAAGGGCGGAAGCAATAAGGTATAACAAGGCACTAGCTGTAGAGAGGAACAGAGTAGAGTGGGAGCTAGTGATAAAGTTAGAAGAGGCATTGCGAAGTGGCATCGCATCCGACGTTTTAGCGGCGAGGTTGGCCCTCGACCAACACTTCAATGCTAAACACGAAGGGTGTGCTGTCAGGGCAAGGATGCGTGCTTTGAGGAATGAAGGTGTTGGAGCCGCACGAGAGGCCCGGGTGGCGGAGGCGCAGCGAGGTAACAGAGCCAGCATCCGGTCTCTGGTAGACGAACAGGGGCGCGAAATGCTCGACTGTTCGGGAGGAATGGCGAGCGAGAAGGCAGGGTGGACTTTAGTGCCTACCTGCACAGCTTGCCACGACTCTCGGCAAGAGAGGCGGAGTGCTGCGAAGGGGTCATCACGGCGGAGGAGGTGAGGGACGCGATGGCTGGTTTCTCGACGGACAAATCTCCGGGTTTGGATGGTCTGCCCTACGAGCTTAACAACTGTATGCCAGACTTGTTTGGAGACGTCTTGGCGGCCGTGTACTGCAACTGGCAGCAGAACGGGAGCATTCCCGGTTTTGTGAGCCGAGGGGCGGTAACGCTGCTGAAGAAAGATCCAAACAAGGGGGACGCCATAGATAACTTTAGGCCCATCACTCTACTCAATGCAGACTTGAAAATTTTGGCCAAAGTGTTAGCCAAGCGGTAGGCGGTTGTCATCGAGAAACTGGTCGGCACGGAGCAGACGTGCGCCGTGCCGGGCCGGAGCATCCATGACAACCTCCATCTGATGCGCTACATCATAGAGAGGGTAGTTAAGGAACCTGGCAAGGGTGGGGCCCTGATCAATTTGGATCAATCCAAAGCTTTCGATAGGGTAGACCATCGATACTTGGAGGCCGTCCTCGAAGCGGCCGGCTTCGGTCCCGTTTTCCGCGGCTGGATGGCTGCCTTGTACACAGGCATCCGTTCGGTTGTTCGCGTCAATGGACGTCTATCGGGACCCTTCGACATTGCACGTTCGGTCCGTCAGGGATGCCCCTTGTCGCCGCTCCTGTACGTATTGACTCTCGAGCCACTACTGCGGAAGCTGGCGACGCTGAGGGGCATCCCGCGAGAACTGGGGTGCGGGAAGAGCGTGTCGGCATACGCGGACGACGTCACCGTCATAGCGTCTAGCCACGAGCACATCAAGCTTGTCGGAGAGACGCTGAAAGACTACGAAGCGGTGACGGGAGCGAAAATCAACCGGGATAAGTCGGTGGGTTTGCTGCTCAGCACCTGGAGAAGCAAGCTCATACCGTCGGGCAGCGTTTCAGTAGTGGGACGCTGGACGGACGGTCCGGTCAAGTTGCTCGGAGTCTGGTTCGGTCCGGACCTGCAAACGGAGAAGAACTGGGACGAGATAACGAGTAGGGTGGCCACTCTCTGCCGGCAATGGTCCGAGAGGAAGCTGTCCCTAAAAGGTCGAGCGGAGGTGGCGAACGCGTACATCGCGTCCGTCATCGAATACCGCCTGACCGTCGTGCCTTGTCCCGATCGTGCCATCACCGAAATGGAGCGCATCCTCTTCCGCTTCTTGTGGAAAGGAAGCGTTCCGATGGTGAGCGCGATCCGTTTGTTGCCAACGCCCGCTGAAAGGAGGGCTGGGCATGCCGTGGTTGACGATGCGCAGACATGCGCTGAGACTGCGACATCTCCGGCTCTACGTAGACGACGGTGAGCAGGTGTGGTCGCCGTTTGTGCGATGCGCATTCCCGCAGCTCGTCTCCATGACCGAGCTGCAGTCGTGGATCAAGAAGAGGCCGAGGAATAGCGAATGGCACCGTGAGTGTCGCGTTGCTCTGCAACAACTTTGCCGTCCCGGGTCGATCTTGAGCGGCTGCATCACAACGAAGTCATTCTATAGAGGATTAGTGGAGGGCAAGTACGACGACGATCTTGGGGCGAACCTGGGCGTCGACGAGGAATACCTGACCCGCCTGTTCAGGACGACTTTCGGGCCGGGACCTATGGACAACTTCCAGAGATCCCTGGCCTGGCAGTGCTACCGAGAAGCGCTACCCGTTCGGGATAAGCTCTATAGACACGGCTCACGAAATGCGGGGCCGACCTGCCCGAGATGCGGTCAGAGCGACTAAACCGTTCTGCACGCACTCGTGTAGTGTCCAACCATTTCGGAGCTGTGGGCTTGTGTCGAACGACTGCTGTCACGTGTGGGACGAGTCGGTTTATCAACCGAGTCTGTCGTCAATATCGTCACGCCTCCTTCCTTTAAACGGGAAAGACGAGCTGTATTTATCCTACTTGTGGCTATGGCGAAAGAATGCATCTGGTGGACGCGTCTGAAAGGATTAGAGACAAACGCTTTCCTCTCTGGTCAATCGCTCATCAACTTTTTCAAGTATCACTTGAAAAGGAAGGTGAGAGTAGAGAGGCAAGTGTTGTCTAGCAAATGTTTCGAAAAAAGATGGATACATGTAGCAAGAATGGCACGTATAAATGACGAAGCCACCTTGACCATGATTCTATAAAACGCTTAAAATTTTGTAAACAGAGAGTTACTTACGTTTCTTGCATAAATAAAAGAAACTTTATTTAACAAATTGTGACGCCAAGGACCGAGTTTACCGTGGTCTTTTCCGTTGGTTTTTCTTTCCACGGATAACCTCCCCATTTATTGGGAAATTTTTGTAATATTTTCTTTTTTTTTGTACATACCCCAAACGTTTTCTCGATGCCTTTTCAACGTTATCCCTATTTTAATTTTTTACTTTATTTTCGTCCCCATCGAAAAGAAAAACTCTACATTTGTATTTTGTCCCCTCTATGTTGAGCCCTGTGTGGCTAATAAAGAAACATATCTATCTATCTATCTATCTATCTATCTATCTATCTATTTCTCTCTCTCTCTCTCTGTCTCTCTCTCTCTCTCTCTCTCTCTCTCTCTCTCTCTATATATATATATATATATATATATATATATATATATATATATATATATATATAATAAGAGTGAAAAATTGTATATTAATTTGATTAATATCAATTAAAACCAGTGGCCTGGCATATTGAAAAATCTGAAGATTCAGAAACATTATATATATATATGGAATATGTACCTATTCCATTCCTTTCTATTACACATTCACACTTAATTATCGCACGACAAGCAAACATTGTTTCTTTCATTCGTCTTATCGTAACTTCTAATTTCGATATGAGGTCAAAGATATTGGATACATTGATTGATAAACTTAATTGACCGATTATCATATCAATCTTGTTATATATTCAAAGCTTGTGTATGCCAGAGGGTAAGCAACTAGTTTTCACCGCAACCGTTTGGATGTCTCTACTTCATTATCATTATTATTATTATTATCATTATTATTATTATTATTATTATTATTATAGTCATTATTGGTTTTTGTTATTATTAATGCATAGCTGTATACATGCACACACACACGTACGCGCATACACATATGCATACAAATGCACGCACACGCGCGCATACATATGAGAGACTAAATTGGAACATTAAACAGGAATTGTATAAAATCAAAATACAAGGAGAATTAAGAACTCAAAATGAAGGGCATAAATCATGGACTACGGCGAGAGGAAAAGAATCTACACAACAAAACAAAATAGCAAACAAGAGAACACATACAGAAAAAGTAACCAACGTAAAACAAATCATAACTAACAAGACAGACAAAAAATATAATGAAAAAGGACTATTAGGAATATTTCAGAATAGGTTGTAAGAGATAGGGAAAATGTACATGAGAATCTAATTAGAGTATTAAAATCAATATATCTTCCTTGTTACTGAAGAAGGTACCCCCTAAGAAAAATCTCATTTGTAAAATAGCAATAACTTTAAACAACGCTAACCTTAATTACTTAATGAAACTACATTCAGATGTCAATACCACTAAGTTAAAGCAAATAACATATGCAACAACCATTGTAGTTTAAGGAGAAGTTCTCCCTCAGATCTGCTCATATAAAAATAAGAAGACCAATGTGAAAAAGAAAAAAAAAAAACTTGAAAAACGAATAAACAGAAAAACCTTTTCAATTCTTAATGAACTCAATAACGGTCGTCACAACTGATACTAAACACAAATTTCTTCAAAAACTTAGCATAAAATAGAAGAAAATAAGCAGCAAGTGAAATTGAATAACTTCTGGCTAGATAGATCTTCGATGATTTACAAAATAAAAATCTTTGGTATGAAATGGAAGAAGCATTCTTTGAAGAAAACGAACATAACACACCCCAAAGGATTCTATGAGAGAGAAAATAAAAATAAATTTTAACTTAATGCATCACCGAAAGCAATGGAATGAATGGAGTTATAGACATGAGTGTGAAGGATGATGGGTTATATTAAGAACTATGTGGGTTCTACGAGTTAACTGATACAGGACCTCAACAAAGTTGTATGAACATAACAGCCCACGCAACCAAGACGCAGTGAACTAATAAAAAAATGGGAGGCACGAAGACCATTTCGATAATGTCTATTTAACAGATACAACGAAGACCATTTCGATAATGTCTATTTAACAGATACACTAAAGTACGGGCAAAAACGTAAAATAAAGTGCTGTTGAAACTTGAAACCAATCGCAAATGCCTCACTGAATGGTGCAACATCTTCAGGCATAAATAACAGTTAGCCAACAGCTCACTCCTTAACATACAGACCCATAACATGCACCTGCCTTTATATAACTTACAAAGACTTACAATAATATTGCTGAGAAAATATACTTGGGAGAAAATTGCTTTTAGTAGAATGCAAGATGAATGCTAACGTTTCTCAAATGGATGTAAAGATCAATTACTACTTTAGAAAGCAATAACTGAACATTAAAAACAAGAAAATGCGAAACGGATTAAACCTATCTTGGATATACTACAAAAAGGCTTTTGCCCAGCTTTTCTACACATGAGTCCGATAGGCTGCAAACAATTGTAGGGTATTATCAATGATGGTTTCAAATTTGGCACAAGACCAGCAGTTTTTGAGGGGAGGGCGAAGTCGATGACATTGACACCAGTACTTAACAGGTACTTGATTTTCGACAGGATGAAAAGCAAAGTAAACTCCGTCGCAATTTGATCTAAGAACTTAAAATGGATGACTTGCTGCTAAGCGTTTTGCCAGACTAACTATCGATACTGGTAGCGTGGCACGTTCGGTAGTATAAGAGACATTAAACATCATATTTAAATAGTAAGCAATTCTACAGATTCATACAAGTAATGATAAAAATATAAACACCTGTAACCAACACATTAAACACAGTTGGCCTCTGTTACAAAAACTACAACAGAGTATTCAGTCGTATTTTGTAAGTAACTAAACTTGTACGATGCAAGGAATAAATATCGAGGTACCACTACAAAGGCTAGATACAGATTTACGGAGATGTATATGTGATTCAGACTCGAAAAAATATGTCAGCGTAATTACTCTTAGATGAGAATGAATTAAGTTCACTGATATGCTAAATAAAGAAACACAGATTAGAGAATCATATCAAGTGTAGATAGACAAACCAGCATGAACTGACTTACTACAGAGTGTATGAGTTACACAAATGAAAGGGGTCATTG
>NC_142930.1:134789256-134811756 GCF_046866305.1 Octopus bimaculoides
TCTCCCCTGCTCTGTTGATATTGGAAGTAGTTTGGGGGGCATTGTACCCAAGCATGAACTCATGGAAGAAAAGTAAGCAAAAGTTCTTTTTTGTCATGTTCATAATTAAAGGCGACTAGGTTTCAATACGTTTTCTGTCTGAAATAAGTAGAAAATCATTAAAGAGCATAGATTAATTATTAAATATGTTGAAATTCACCTAAAATATAATTAAGATATTATGATAAAATTGCGTTTCAAAATAGATATAGACATACGTAATACTTACTAACATACATACATACATACATATATATACATACATACATATATATACATACATACATATATACATGCATACATTCACATATATATATATATATATATATATATATATATATATATATATACATGCGTACACTATGAACGATTTACAAAACATCAATGTACTCATGTATATTATATGTGTATTTTAGTTATGCAGAAAGATACAATACTATCAATACAATTCCAATTGTTGACGCATATATGCTTGTTGCTTAAGTCTGTTTGTGTTATTTTGCGCGAGCGTATCTGTGTTTGTATATGTGTTTTAGTGTGTATATGTTTATGTGTGTCTGTATGTTTACACATAGTGAATATGCCCAAAACATTAACATAGATAAGGAGGAATATACTAATCCTGATACTGGCAGATTCATTAAAAAGTACTCTGTAACGCTTACGATTCATATATATATATATATATATGTGTGTGTGTGTGTGTGTGTGATCATGTGTTTTACACATGTAGAATGATATAGTAGTAGAAACATGCACACACACACATACGCACACACACACACACACACACACACACACACACACACACACACACACACACACACACGAACAAACAATATTATATCATTTTCAAAGAGAAGACAACGAAAGAAAGAAAGAGAGAGATAGAGAGAGACACACAGACACTCAGACAAAAAGACAGAAAGAAAGGGAATTTCTCATAAATTTGTCTTCAGCACATCAATATTTAGATGCAATCTGTATACATTTATGTGAGATAGTTTGGAAATCTGCTAACGTTCTTAACGTCATATTTGTGTTTGCTGATGAAGATTATTACGATATTAAGTAAAGAAAAATACTTCCACACTCGTTAAAAAATGTGAGTGAAAAGAAAGCAAGAGGTGACATAATAAAAATATATGAAATAATACGATGCCATAGATTTACTTCAGAGTAATACTATTACACCTCCGATCAAAGATTTAAAACATATGTTATTTACAAATAGATATAAATCGGAAAAATCTTCAGTTTTGAAATCTGATAAAGAAAAACAAACAAAACAGAAGAAAAAAAACTCCTAAACACAAACTATAAATACAAAATATCTTTTGTTTAAAACAGAAAATATTTTGTTTCTGATATTGATCTAAATATTAATCTTCTTTTTATGTGACAGAAATTATCAAATTAGTGTACATCTACCTAGTGGTTTAGAAGTTCGCATCAGATCTCAACGTTCTCCCTGTGTTGCATGACTGAGTGATTTACGTTACAATTAACCCCATGAAATTTCGAAGTAATCGTAATGAGATATGGGAAAATAGTAGTCCGTACTTCTTGATTTGAATAGGAATGTCGAATATTAACTAGCATTTCTAACAAATGCTTTGCAGTTGTTCATTATGTTTAGCTCTAAATCAGCCTTAATCGATCAGATACGTTTATAATCAAATGCATCTCAGTCGCGATCAAGTTTGTCGTGTATCATTTGAGAGGTATTTTGATATCCCATTACACAGAATCTCAATGTTTCATCAGAGAGTCGTTGTTATTTTAGAAATTATTAACCAAATCCCTAAATCTATCACTGCTAGAACACTGGATAGATAGCCAAACTCGGCATGGTTTCTCCATGTTTGATAGAGCAGTCAAATCTCTCTCGACATGCAACCTTAATAACCATGCATCTTAAGGATATTTTTTGAAAACTTCAATAACATAAAAACTGCATTTTTTAGTCACAGATACGTAAAGACAGCACAAATAATTTCGTGGTCAGTATGGAAATTTTGAAAAATTCACATCACTTGAACCACACTCCTGCTTTTCTACTCTACGTGGATATTTCTGATTCAAGTGGAGGCTTAATACTTCATTAAGTTTACTGAATTAATCGAGATCGTAGATGACGTCGGACATGATTCTTTGTTATTATATTTTTACCTGTTTGAAGCAGCTGACCCAGTGTGGATGACTACAGGTCACATATTAAGAAACAGGATATCGAATATTTCAACGAATGTGCTTACAGTTGTAGTATTTTGGAGTAAGTATTTAATATTGTTGCATTGCAATGATTGAAATATGTAATGTGGTAGGATGAGATAGAATAAAGGAAGATGGCAGATCCGCTTTGGTATTGTTACAAAGCTCTACAATCTATTTGGTAAGTCTTATAGAACAAGGTAGAGGGAAACATTTATGTAACAGAATGGGAAGATTTGTGTGGATAAGATTATGAATAACGCGCATCAACACTTCTCACTCTATTACAGTATTATTTTAAAAGAATAAATTTTATTCAGATCAGAGAACAGAAATTATTGCCGCATTACTCGAGTATAAGTTGAGCAATTTTATACCTGATTTTAAATGAAAATAAAATCACCAAAAAAAATAGAAGAAGAAAAAAAAAAGGAACTCTTGTTTGACATAAATACAAATTAAAGTTGAAACAATGACAATTATATTTGATTTAACACTAACTTAATGGTGCGGCTGATACAAGAATAATTATGGTAAAACTCAGATTCATATGTGCAAATATTACAGTATGTTGTACAAATATTACAGTACAGTATGCTGACCAATACTGAACGTTGAAATATACGTATTATTATCTTTGTATTTATTTAAGTATGTGAGTATAAAAATATGGGCATAAATGTCTGTTATATATGAGGATTCTATCTACATTAAACACTGACAGTGTGTTCTGTACCTAAACCGATAGCAATATTTTAGTTTAATATACTTAAAGGTGAAGAAGTAAAAAAGAGAACACAAGCGGATTAAAATATTATAATTAAAACATTTAGTTATTTATTTATCGTTTTAAATGAATACGAAAATCAGTTGAAATGTTATCTGTTCCTTTTGCCATATAACCAACAATACAGAAATTTTAAAATATCGCCTAATCTTTTGGCAGTACACCGAAAATTTATCTTCGATAATATGAAGAAGTTTCTTTAAATGAAATGAAAATCAAAAGAAAATAACTAGCTGAAGAGAGCGTAAGCAATTTTATGGATTCTCATATCTAAGCTCTGAGCAAAATTTGATGAGGAGCGATAATAAAATTACAACAGTTCCAATACTTCTCTCTCTGCCTCTTTCTCTGTATGTGTGTGTGTGTGTGTGTGTATGTATGTGTGTATGTATGTGTTTATATGTGTGTGTATACGAGGGGAAGTTAAAAATTATCCGCAGTTTCGCCATAGCGTAGCTTTATTATTGTCACACTGACTTCTGCACATGCGTGCGCATAGTTGGTAATATTGTGGTCACATGGTCGAAGATTGTTCCTGATCGCGCCATGTTTCTTTCTGGTTTTACAGTGTAAGCATGGCTGTTCCACTAGTAATGAGCACCTAAGAAGAACAAGGAGTAGCGATCCGATTCCTCTGATCGGAATGTGCGTCAGGTGCTGAAATTCATCGGATGCTTTTAGCACAATACGCGGGCAGTACACTATCGCGTAGAAGTGTGTCTGAGTGGATCGAGAAGCTTAAAGTGGCCGGAGGAGCGTGACGCACAAAGAAGGAGCAGGAAGGTTCACTATTACCATTCGTCGGTTCCCTGCTCTTTGTTCTTCTTTGATGCACATTGCTAGTGGAGTGGCCATGCTTACACTGTTAAGCCAGAAAGAAAAATGGCGCGATCAGGCTCAAACTTCAATCTCAAACTTCGATCTCGTGACTACTAGTATCATCTATAAGCACGTATGCACAGAAGGCAGTGTGACAATAATAAAGCTAAGTTATAGCGAAAGTGCGATTAATTTTTGACTTCCCCTCGTATATATATCATATCATATATGTGTATATATATATTCATCAAGACATATATAAACACAAGTTGCCTGTTTGAATGTCTGTTTGTGTCAAGTTGCCGTCTACACCTGTCAACAGAATTTCGTGAATCTTTGCAAACATGTTAAAATAACATTCAATTTGTTACTGGGCTCATTGAAATTTAATAAAAATCTATAATTGGCTGGCTAGGGCCCTAGAAGTGGTTCACACACATATAACCCATATATTTCCTTTAACAGCAAAGGGATGTAACCCATTCTTTATCCACGCATCCTCTTCCAAGTGTCACATTTTTTACAGATAAATTCCTCTATTTACATAATACCGAGGTCTCTTTCTTTCTTTTGTTGTCATTCCTATCAATATATATATATATATATATATATATATATATATATATATATATATATATATATATATATATATATATATATATATATATGTATATATGTATATATATATACAGAAACTTAAATCTCTTGAACAACAACATGAATTTCATGTACGAACGATCGAGTTATCATAGAGAAAATGGTATTATCTTAAAAAATATGCTTTCTATATCTTGAAATGATATCTTATATCATGCGTAGTGTTAATTTTGTCTTATTGTGTTGACTTATATCTGCCGTACCCGAAAAACAGCATGCTATACCTAACATATTTTCTTATTCAAGTGACTACAACGAAAATACATTTCCTCGATTTTGTAGCGTGTATGTCTAATATCAACACCGGTGTATTTGATAGCTTTTTGATTTCTAAGAGAATGAGTGTATCTCAAAATATAGCACCCGAAATACCGTGATTTTGCCAAATATTTGCAAATACAGCCTATCCTACCAACGTGAGAATCACTGCTAGAGATGGTTGAAACGATTCTATAAATCTCCCCTTTTGATCTTATGTGCAGACCACGCAATATATTTGAGCTCCCCGGAGATGTTTAGTGGACATTGAAGTGTCTACAGTACATGTTTCTGATCGATACAAAACATACATATCTGTAAGCACTCTTCGAACGCGTGTGATATGAGTTTTTGTCGCTGCTTTATCTAACCCTGTTGTTGTTGGCACTCCGTCGCTTACGACGACGAGGGTTCCAGTTGATCCGATCAACGGAACAGCCTGCTCGTGAAATTAACGTGCAAGTGGGAATCGAAACCGCGATCCTATGACCGCGAGTCCACTGCCCTAACCACTGGGTCATTGCGCCTCCACCTATCTAACCCTATAAACAGCGCAATAGTAAGATAGATTTTTTAACATTTTCTATTTCAATTCCCTTCTATTTTGTTACTTATTCAGTGAGGTAAAATGATTGCCGGTAACCTATCATCTTGAGAGCCTCCGCGATATGACCCCAGTTCATTAACATACTTGACAATAAAATGTAAAGTACAGTGCCACTCGTTTTCATAATGCTGATTTAACGTTTTTGACGATCCTTACAGATATATTGCAGAGTACCTGTAGTAACATAATTGTTATATATTAATGTAGTATTTGTTTGCTCACATTATTCAATCTTTTAATGTGAAGTCCTCGTTAAAATGTCCTTTAAATATTGAATAACTCTCCTGCCGTGAGCCAAGGACAGAAGCATCTACGGGGTAACCGAAATTTATCAAATTCTCTCGCAAGACATATGTACAATCTTACAAAAGTTGGGGGGGGGGGACAAAAGGAATAACGGGGTAATATGGTCCTAGATATGCGGTAAGTGAATAGATGTTAAGAGGTCCTAGAACGAATCACTTTTAATATATTCCAATTCAATCAGGGCTCTCTTTCGCTGTCTCTCCCTCTCTCTCACTCTCTCTCCGGGTATAATCACCAACTGCAATCCGGTCTGTTAAATATGAAAGTTAAAAAGACTATCAAATAGGATGCCTATAACTTGATTTCGTTTAACCCCCCCCCCCCCCGGTCATTCCTATTTAAGTAGATCGAACATAAAATCAATCGTAAGTATTCCCTTTGTTTATTCGTGTTCGAATACGGTATTATCCAGTATATCTTAGATTTATAAATGTATATTGCCTGAGATCAGAAAAATTTGATGGCTACTTCAAGCCTTTCGTTGACAGGCTTGAAGTTGACAGACTTGAAGTTGATAGGCTTGACAGTTTTACATTAAATATACATTGAGAAAATTACAGGGAGTAGATGAGAAATACTATTTTGTTCCTGTATCGGCAAGTGTGGGGAAATATCAGGTACGTTTTCGCCAAAATTGGTATTATTGGCGGACGTTTGGCCTCACAGTAAATTGTCGACGTGGCTGCAAAACAAATAGGCAGACAGAAAAAAATGTTTCCTGCATGCTTACCCAATATATAATAACAGAGTAACTATAATTGTGAATATTTTATTTTTAATATGTTAACGATTTATTTACTACAAATCTCTAAGGCTGCTACGAAGATTCACTTCCGATGATATTGCTCAACGAAGCGGAAACATTTCCGGCCTCAAAGAGATATCAACTATCGACTAATTTCATAGTTAACTCATCTAATATTAAATCCTGTTTGGCTTTTAAAATTACCTGTACGTTAAATACGCTGACACCTACGTAAATGTTGGTGATATTAACATTGTAAGCTTTCCTTCAAATCCCAGCAGGAGAGACTATGCATACATTGCCTCTGCCATTTTAGTATTGAATTAATTATCTCATAATTGTCGTGCCTTTCCCCGTTTACACCTTACCGGTTGCCTGCCATTCCGCTGTCTGCGGAGGGCACGGGTTCTAGTAGTCATAGGTTATATTTAAGTCAAAGGTGTGGAGGATTAGGCGTACCGTAGCTGCTGATTCGCAGACATGCTCTGAGACTACAACATCTCCAGGGTTTTCTTGGCAGTAAGTAGTTTCCGTCACTGTTGTCAGATTCGCTTCACCACAAGTTGTTTGCTTGAGAAAGCTGCAGTCCTGTTCAGGTGTATCCTGTGGCAGGGAGCTTGGCTTCTAAAGTATTTTCAGGCATTCATAGCACTCTGCCAGTCGAGCAGTGAGTCTGTTGAATGTACACTCAGGCTTTAAGTAGAAGATTTGTGACTAGTATGCCCGTGCCTGGACTGCAGTGCTACAAGAAGTCTTTAGCGGTCAGCGATAATCTTTGCGAGTAATCAAGTGCTGTGAGCCGGACCTAGCCGAGGAGGCGCATAGGGCAACGAAACTGTTCTGCACGTGACTGTCATGTGCCCAAGCAATGATTACATGTGGTGTTGTTGTTATTATTATTATTATTATTATTATTATTATTATTATTATTATTATTATTTGTTTGATTTCAACTTTGTATTTGTACAAGTTGACTCCGAGTCTCACCCAGAGACTTCGAGGGACAACAATTGCTAGGAAGCAGATGTTAGCATTTTATACATTGTTGTTAAGCAGGTTATGGGTCAATAATTTTTTGGTTCATTTGTTTCTTCATTTTTTGGAAGTTGAAATGTAACACCATTAACTAGCCAAAAGGGAATCGTACTAGGTTGTTGCAAAGCATTGTTGTAAAGTTTTGTTTACAGTTCATGACTCACTGAGAACGCATTCAGACAGAAGTAAGGAATTTTATCCTATCCTGGAGAATTCCATTTGCTTGACTTCCTGAGAGTTGATCTTACATCCTCTACCTTGATACCCTCCCACTGTTGCTCTTCTAAGGAGTCTAAATCAGTAGATATTCTATCTATGCAAAGGAACTTTTTACTGTATTTTTTCTTGTGCCCAATTTTTTTCCAAAAATTCCCGTATTTCTTTTGATGGGACAGACATTACTGGAACTTGTATTTTCCCAATCTTTCTGTAAAATTTTATTGGTTATTTATGAACATGTTGCTGCCCTTGAAGAATCTAACGCACTTTTCATACCGTGCTATGCGGGCAGCTTTAGCAGATGACTTTCGCTTGATATTTTCTATGGTGCTATCGATGCCAAGTATGGTTTTCATATTATACTTTTTCTTTAATTTTCGGATTTTTGTGGGTTAGATAGTCTTGTCTCATAAACATTCTATGTCAGACCTAAGTAGTTGAATTTGATGTTGAATACACTCTTGCCAAATAAGCTTTTTGTGGGGATATTGTGGTTTTCTTACCTTTTCACCACATAGACTCGTTGAGGTCTTCGCGGATGCATAGTGCAGGCGATTGAGATTTGTAATATCAACACCATTAGCTGAAAGTATATCATTAAGTGGTTTTGGTAAAGTTGCGAATTATTGGGAGAGTGTCACGTTCATTCATACAGGTCTCTTTAATTTTCAGCCATTCAAACATGACTTGATTTTTTAGATCATCTAGTTCAGTTGGGTCAATATCTTTGTGATTTACATCATATATTTGATTTTCATCTGCTTTGGTGATTATGGTTGGTTCAGAGAGTATTTCACTTCACTTATGAGTTACATTGACTCATTCCATCATTACTGCATTTCCACTAGACTTGGGGTGGTCTATAATCATTTCTGCACTGGTACCTTCGTTCCATTTATCCCTTACTGATTGTTAAATTTGGTCAATTTCTAATTCAGTTAGTAATTTCTTTTTCATAATGTTTCTTCTGATGTTGGCAAGTTTGTTACTATCTACGTAGGATCTTACTTCAAGGTGCTTATCTCTCCAGTTCGGGAAGATTTGTTCAGTATTAGATTTATTTGTGGGGAAATGCATGGCACGATAGCAGGTATTAAGAACATCTTTATTATCTTCCTTTGGAGATTTTTAATTCTTTTCTTTTGGTTATTTGATGACGAGCGTGGGTGGCCACCTCTTGGAATATTCCGGTTGTGGGGTACGTCCAGCATCCGTGTTTCTGGAATATTTGAACCAGTAGTTGATTTTTTTCACCCAGTCTTGTTCCTCACTGATCCGAATGACGGCCGAACATGTTTGTATTTTGCTTTGTTTATCATTGAGGCATGACGAGCTTTGACGTTGACATTATGGGGCGGATATGTCTGTTTAGGGTTAAATTTTTTAGACAACACCTCCAAGTTCTCTGAATGAAAACATTGCTTGTGACGTAGGTACCTAAGGCTAGCAGATCTGTATTCATCTGTATTTTTCTTTTGTTGATATATTTATCTCGGGGCATAGTTTGATTGCGGTGTTTTGAAACTTATGAATTATTCACTCTGTGTTAGTTTGAAGAAAATTGTTTTGCCATTGTTTTGCTTCGTTTGTGACACGTGCTTTCATATCGGTGTATGTGTGTGTCCTGTAAATTTCACATAGTTGTGTAAACATTTGGATGTATGTTTAGTGCTATGGGTATTAAAATGTAGATATGATTGTATAGACATTCGAGTGTATGCGTAATTGATCAATTTACTTACTGTTTTGTTCCATTTATATATTATAATTTGTATACTTTCCGATGTTGATTTCGCACATGTTTCACTAAGACATCGTGCATAGGAGAAACTGTGCTTTGTATAGCAGTAAAATTTCGTTTTTGTGGTTATTTTCGTTAAGGGCTGCTTCCTTGAAGTCTTCCACAAGTTCCTTTTTCCTATTCCATCGATGTTATTAGATTAGATATGTTTTTGTATGGAGAGCCCAGTCTAGCACATCCATGTTGTTATTCAGCTCGGCGCCGAATCTCTTAAACGTGACAACAGCAACAGCAAAACCAACAACGGCAGCAACAAAAGCAACAACAACGACAAAAGCAATGAAAGAATTGAGAAACAAATCAGTACAACGGCTTGGAACATACTTTCAAAGCTTTCTTTTGCTGGAGTAGCTACATAGTCTCTTCAGAGAATATAATTCTCATCAGAAGAACTGACATATGATAGACAGCTAGTCGAGAGAGATGGACTAGCTGTAAAGTTGTACACCCCACTTGAGGCAATCCAAGCTACGATACGTCGCACAGTGACGTAGAGTACAAACGAATTAAAGTCAAAGAAGGTGGAAAGAACCACAAATGCTCAAATACAACAAGCTTTAAGTTCCCTCTGGAATGTAAAGGAAAATATACAGAGACGAAAGACCTATAGACGTTCGATTCCACACCGAGGAAGAAACCAAACAACACACTCGGAATCCTCTCAAAAGCGAGGAGCTGTTGCTACTGCGGTCAGAGACTGACAAAAATCATAATTCAGCAGGTGCCGCCAGAAATAGTCATTCTCTGGCTAATTGCGGCAGTGATAATAGACATCAAGGAAAACTCGAAAATCATCGAAGCCCCTCAGGCCAAAAAGAAACACTGGTCATGGATGACCGTAGAACTCATTCAAAACAACACAAAAGAATTTTCCTGGAGGCAGCATGATTCCCGTCCGGGTTTATGGCAGGAGAGCAAAGTGCCAGCTTTATTTTTCACCTAAGCATTTAAAAGTCGACTGCCCTAAACAAAACGAAAAAGAGAGACGAGCACCTCTCCCTTCTACACCAACAACATCCACCAGAACTCGAGGGACAACAGCAGCAGCAGCACCATCACTACCAGCTGATTCAGCCGTAACACCACTAACACCAACAACCATACCGACGCCGAGTTCACCCAAACACTTGTCGATGCCCTAACATGCTCAACTTCCTAATGCATAGCGGGTGGACATCACAGCTGGAGAGACGTACCGCGATGGAAACTGGCAGTTAAAAACAAAAGAACGTAAAAGAGACCGAAGAAAAAATAAACATATAGACAGACAACAACAACAATCCTCATCCACACAAGAAGTGGAAAGAGAAAAATCAAAACGACAAAACCAAATACGACCAAAACGAACATTGCATCAACGCCAACACCTCTAACACCTGAAACACAGGCCATTGCACATACGCAACCACAGCGAAAATCACCACCACCACCACCACCACCATCACCACCACCACCACCACCACAACAACAACAACAACAACAAGAAAAACAAATTAAAGACAGTAACATTACGAACTACAGGGAATAAACTCAAAAAAAAAAATGATGAATTAATGAAATATATAATAACACGAACAAAGATTACACTAAAAGATTTTGTCATACCCACATTCTCCCTACCTGCATACAAACAAAATCATTCAAACAACACAAAAACGTATAGACACATTTAAAAAATGCATTTACCACAGTGAATCGGAGAATTTCGAGGAGATATCAGCAAGAGAATTCTTGGGGATTTGCTGTTGGAAAGACTCCCAACCAACAGGTGGGACGGGCAATCCGCCCCTCCAAATAAAACCAAGTAAGCTTTCCTTTTATATTCTTCTCTTTGTCCGACAACATGGTCGTGTACTGAATAGGCAGCGGGAATATACGTGGCCTGGGATTACCATGGAAGCGGGGTCACCTGCTCAACGACCCCAGGGAACTGAATGTCAACCTGGTGACCATTAGCGAAACTAGAATTTCCGAATCACGAGACTTCCGACCTATTTTCGGTGACTACGAATCTCCAAGTCGTCCGGGAGCGGGAGGCGGAGTTGCCGGAATGGTTCGGTAAAATTCTTTCTACTTGTTCTATAATGCATTTCAACGCTTCAAAAACAAACTTACGTTTGTTTACATATGGCGTATTATTATTATTATTATTATTATTATTATTATTATTATTATTATTATTATTATTACTAATACTACTATTACTATTATTATTATCATGTGAAAACGCACAGCTTATATTGTTGGATATGAGTGAAAGTGCCAGCTGTCAACAGCCAACAGACTATGGTGACACCTGTTTACTGGCCATGCTTCAAGGACTCTGCGAAGAACTCTCGCAGTTCCATGCAATGCTGATTGTTGTCGGTGTTCTAACTTCTCACCTGTACCGATCTTTTTCAGCCATGTTGGTAGTTGAGTGCTAGTACTTCCAAGTGCACCAATTACTATTGGTATCACGTCTATTCTCTTCATTGAATACGAATTTCGTATTTTCCACTTCAAATCGTCATAGTTGTTTTTTTTTCTTCTTCATTCACATTGATCCTCTTGTCACCGGGGCATGCTATGTCGATTACCATACATGTTCTATCTTATTTTATTTTCCATAAAAACTTTGCGTTTCCGATGTCTGGTTGGTTGATTGCACTGGATCGTTGCTTTCCGCAGGATTTTGCGGCCTCATTTCTGGAGACTCCTTCTGGAGTTTGCTCATACGACGTCTTATTATTATTATTATTATTATTATTATTATTATTATTATTATTATTATTATTATTATTATTATTATTATTCATGTTTGACTTTTGTTTTGCATTTGTACAATTTGGATCCAAGTCTCACCCAGAGACCTCAAGAGACAACCAGTTAGAAGTTCATGTAGGTGTTATGCCTAGGGTACCATATATTTGGATTTGTACATAGTATTGTTCTAGAGAATGTTTAAAAAAACCATAAGAAAATTATGTGTTTGTTTTAAAATATGAAATCACATAGACAGTATTTTACGTAGGATATGGGCAGTTCCCATGAGCACTATCTCTTGAACTTCAGCCATTTTGGGGTTTCCTGGTATCTGAGCTAGGTAGTAATCAGCCCGTTTCGCTGTCATTCCCAGGGCACCTATGAAAAAAGGTATTGTTTTAGTCTTCAGGTTCCACATTTTGCTAATTTCTATTTCAAGGTCTTTATATTTGCTCAGTTTTTGGTAGGTCTTGACAGATACGTTTATATCGATTGGGACAGTCATATCAATGAGGAGGCATGATTTGTGTCTGAAGTCTTTCAGTATGATGTCTGGCCTATTTGCATCTATCTTTCTGTCAGTTTGAATGGTGAAGCTCCAGAGGAGTGCGATGTGATCATTTTCAAGTACTGGGGGTGGTTTGTGTTCCCACCAGTTTTTATCATGGGGCAAGTCCAGGTTTTTGCATATTACCCAGTGAATATATTGTGCAGCTCTATCATGCCTGTTGAGATACTCTGTAGGCGCAAGCAGACTGCACATGGAGACAACATGATCGATGGTCTCATTTTGTTGTTGGCATATATGACATAATGGGGAGCTGCCGTTCTTTAATATGTTGGCCTGGTAGTTCTTTGTAGGTAGGCATTGATCTTGGGCTGCTATGATAAACCCCTCTGTTTCTGATTTCAAGCCAGAGGCCATTAGCCATTGGTGGGTAAGGGTTTTGTCAATATCTGCATTATTCGCTCTCTTTGGATATTTGCCATTGACAGGTTTTCCATGCCATTTTTCAGTCATAATATCTAAAGCAGCAATTTTGGCACGGGTTTTCAAGCGCTTAGCTTTTTCTGCGGGTGTTTCTAGTTCGTCTAATTCTTGAATTTGTTGCAATTGAAATTCACTTAGATAATCGTTTGACTGTTTTGTTACTGAGTAAGATGCTTTCTTTGCTTTCATGTTTTGAGACAAGTTTTAGCACCCAGTCCTCAGAGTTTTTGTTAATGCCAGCTGTAGAAGCCCACGGTCTCCCTCTTTTCTTGGCAGATAAAGACGTTCTATATCTGCCTTAGGGTGGTGCATTCTATGCATTGTCAACAGTTTTCGTATTTTTCTGTCAACATTACATATTTCAGTAATTGACCAGTTAACGATATTGAAACTGTAAGTCACGACTGGTATGGCTAGAGCATTGATCGCTTCGATCCTGTTTCTTGCGTTCAGCTCTGTCTTCAGTATTGCTCTCACCCTGTGATAATGTTCTCTTCTGATCCTTTCCCTCATCACTGGATGCTTGATATTGTCCCCTTCAATTACCCCTAGGTATTTGTAGTTCTCCGCTGGTTCTAACTCTTTTATGACATTTTGCTGGTCAAGGTTCACATTAGATGTTTTTGTCATTTTTCCTTTGATAAAGGTAGGTTTTGCACATTTATCAAGGCCAAATTGCATCCTGATGTCATCACTGAATTGTTTAACAATCGCTAGTAGGCCTTTGAGTTGTTGGTCATTTTTTTGCAAAGAGCTTTAAATCATCCATGTAAATGAGGTCATTTATATTTTTATCAAATATTTTATAACCATACTGTGCATCATTGAGCAATTTTGAGAGAGGTATTAAGGCTAGACAGAAGAGGAGTGGTGATAGTGAGTCACCCTGGAAAATGCCACATGAAATTCTTACATCTCCAGCATTTGGAGATTCATTGTCATTGTTCAACGTCAGTGTGGTTCTCCATGATCTCATACTTACAGATAAAAAGTTTCGCAGAGTAGGAGCTATTTTATACATTTCCAGACATTTCCTAATCCAGCTATGTGGTAGGCTATCAAAGGCCTTTTTATAGTCTATCCAGGCTATTGACAAGTTTTTGTGTCGCTTGTGACAATCTTCTAAGATCATCTTATTGATGAGTAGCTGATCTTTACAGCCATAAGATCCACGTTTACATCCCTTTTGCTCATTAGGGAATATGCTACTTTCTATTAAAAAACTATAGGTGTACTCGGTTAGGACAGATGTTAGCGTCTTATACATTGTTGTTAAGCAGGTTATGGGGCGATAATTTTTTGGTTCGTTTGTTTCCTCATTTTTTGGAAGCAGGAATGTTAAACCATTAACTAGCCAAGAGGGCATCAAACTAGGATTTTGCAAAACATCGTTGTAAAGTTTTGTTAGCAGTTCATGGCTTTCTGGGAAGGCATTCAACCAGAAGTTAGGAATTTTATCCTTTCCTGGAGACTTCCATTTGCTTGACCTCCTGAGAGCAGATCTTATATCTTCTACCCTGACCCCCTCCCACTTTTGCTCCTCTAAGGAGTCTAGGTCTGTAGCTATTCTATCAATCCAAGGGGCCTTTTCATTGTGTGTTTTATCTTCTGCCCAGATTTTATTCCAAAATTCTTGCACTTCTTCTTTTGATGGGACAGACTTTATTGTTACTGGTGTTTTCCCTATCTTCCTGTAGAAATTTTTGGGGTTATTTTTGAACATGTTATTATCTCGGAAGAATTTAACACGCTTTTCATACCTTGCTATGCGGGCAGCTTTAGCACATACCTTTTGCTTGATGGTTTCTATGGTGGCATCAATGTCAACTATGGTTTTCATGTTATATTTTTTCTTTAGTTTTTGGGTCTTTGTAGGTTTGATACTCTTGTCAAATTTAAGGTTTTTCAAACATTCTATGTCAGATCTAAGCAGCTTAATTTGGTGTTGAATGCGTTCTTGCCAAGAAGGCTTTTTGTGGGAGTGTTGTCTTTTTCTAATCTTTTCACCACATAGAATCGTTGAGATTCTTGCGGATGCATAGTACAGGTGGTTGAGATCTGTAATATCAACATCATTAGCTGAAATTATATCCTTAAGTGCAAGGCGGATTTTACCAATTATTTTCAGGTTTTGGTTAGAATTGCGAATTTTGGGGAGAGTGTCGCGTTCATTCATACTAGTTTCTTTAATTTTCAGCCATTCAATCATGATTTGATTTTTTAGATCATGTAGTTCTGTTGCGTCGATTTCTGTATGACTTCCTTCATCTATTTGATTTTCACCTGCCTTAGTGTTTATGGTTGGTTCAGAGAGTATTTTATTTTGCCTATCAGTTACCTTAACTCTTTCAATTATTACTGTATTTTCATCAGCCTTGGGCTGGTTTATAATTATTTCCTCTGTAGTATCTTCTTTAGCTGCAGTTTCATTCTTTTTATCCTTTACTGCTTGCTTAATTTGGTCAATCTCTACTTCAGTTAGTAATTTTTTTTTTATAATGTTTCTTCTGACGTTGGCAAGTTTATTACTGTCTATGTAGGGTCTTACTGCAAGGTGTTTCTGTCTCCAGTTTAAGTAGGTTTGTACAGTATTAGATTTATCTGTAGGGAAATATATGGCACGGTAGAAGGCTCTAAGAACTTCTTTATTATCTTCCCTAGACCATTTTTCATTCTTTTTCTTTTGGTTATTTGATGACGAGCATGGATGGCCATCTGTTGGAATATTCCGGTTGTGGGGTACTTCCAGCTCCTGTGTGTCGGGAAGATTTGAACCAGTAGCAGATTTCTCGTCTCGGATCTGGTTCATTATCCGAGTAAGTGGTCCTTTATAATACGGTCTATGACCATTGCGGTTTATATTTTGTTTTATTAACAGTGAGGCATAACAAGCTTCGACGTTGACGCTAGGGGACGGATCTGTCTGTTTAGGGTAAGTTTTTTGAGACAACACCGTCTCCGAGCTTTCGTGACGTAGCTTCTTAAGGCTAGCAGATCTATTTCGAGTGAGTGGCCCTTTGTGATTCGGTCGATAACCACTCTGGTTTGTGATCTGCCTTGTTATCATTGAGGCATGACGAGCTTTGGCGTTGACATTCGGGGACGGATTTGTCTGTTTAGGGTCAGTTTTTTGAGACAATATTATTATTATTATTATTATTATTATTATTATTATTATTATTATTATTATTCGAAACACGTAAACAGCAGTAATTCTAACACAAATGTGTTTTATTCAGAAAAACTATCTTGGGTAGGGAACATTACTTGTCTTGCAGTTTGCTACTCTCTATAGAGATATGTTCTTCTTCCAATTTGTATGTAAACAAAATAGAACCTATCATGGAACAAACGGGAACATGTCAGGTCAGATCCAATAGTCTGACGAGCTATTCCCTAGACTTGTGAGAGGCCTTGTAAGATGAAATCGCAGGAAGTTAAATACTGTATTTGATGGGCTCAGTGGAATGAGCGACATTAATAACATCTCACTGAGTACAAACTTTCGTAACAGTACCTTTTATTAAATGCAACAGCAGAGCTTAGACAGTGGAGTTAGTGCCATTATATATTGTTTCACGCACCCGCTGTTCATAACATCATAAATGGCGCTCTTACGTCTTACAAGCTGCTGATTGTAAGGAACGGCAACTGTGTTCTGGAAGAATATAGAGAAAAATCTGCTGGATAACTTGTAACATCGTATTGGTCAAATATGTTATGAACTGACTTTATAATCCTGATTGGATTTCTACATTTCGAACGTCATTTATGTTAGCTGAGATAGAACGATCGCAAAGGTAATTATTGTTTTTCAATTTTAAGAGATGTTTGGATGAACTTATTATAGTATAGAATTATATGTGTTCAGGAGTGTTGACAATGAATGTCACTATTGAAGTTCGTACTGGATTTGGCATTTTACCCTTTTAAAGGATAGATTTTAGCCCTATTTGAATGTGAATCAATGATTGATGGTACATAGCAGATGCAAACGCAATATGCGGCTGTTCTGACGGCGGTTGTGTTTGATACAGTATGTCTTACACCATTGTCTCCTTTTGCCTAAATTCCTGCTGAGTAGATGCTTTAGAGGCTTAAAGCGACAGCAAAAGGCTACTCTGTATAATTTAGAAAGCTCTCCCAAATTAATGTGCCAATCTGCATCCTTTATCTTGTTTGGCAGTCTTCGAACAATGTTGCACAAACTCGGAAAACAACTACTTTCTAAGTCTGAAATGAAGTGGTACCATTTGATATTATCCAGCGGTATGTGATGTTTAAATACGCTATTAAAATTGTACCCTTCTAGCCGTTAGCCTCGTATTCAGATGCTATGGAATAAAATATCATCTACATTGTTTCACATTGAAATTTGTATTTATTGATATCAAATCCTGTTTACGGAAGTTACCCTGTCGTTATCCGTTATAGAACTTGGAAACGATTATATTTCACGCAAAATGCATTATGTATTTATGCATTTAAAATATATCTCTAAAAATTAATGACAGGTATCTAGTACCATGAGCATTAGAAAATAATTTGGTCTTACAAATGAATTTCAATGTTTTGTGTTTCTGTTAGTTTTTGTAAATTATTCAGGTAGTATGCTCAAATTCAGGCAAGTCAGTATGAGAATTATACATAAGCCTGTGCTATCGTAATACAACAGTATTGCAAAAGCCTTAGAGTGCCTTTAGTAAATTATAAGAGGTACACCAAAGGAAGATGAAAGAGGCTAAATCGGTTTAGAGGGAATTGATTCCATAAGTCTGACTCCTAATGTTTGCAAAATTGAAAATATATTCAGTCATTATGTGAATTAATAGCTCATATATAATTTGTAAAATTACTTAACACCTTGAGAAAATGAACAAATGTAAAAGAATTTGAAATAATGAAATATTATTTTACTTTCTAACTTTATTCTTCTGAAATTCCTGTCCTCACTTTTCTTATATATGTTTTTATTTATGAAGAATGTTTACAGAAAGCCGCCAGATAGGGCGTCTTTTAAGCTAGTATATAGCTTTTAAGTCACTGACCCCAAATGGGAAGATCTGCAAACAGATCTCTGACTTCTTTTGGAGACTTTGTTACAATTGCTTCATCCAGAGTCACATCTCATTGGTCATCATATGCGTCGCAAAATTTCACGTAAAAACATCACCGAAATTGCTGGATTTCGCAATTTATTTCCATTACTACCAAACTTTATTTCCAAGTGATGCAAATTGTTATCGTACGAAACAATTCGTCGCAAAAAATCATGTAAAATCGCCGAAAACAGTTGTTGTAATGAAAACTTAGGAATTAAAACTTCCAGGATTGCAGGTCAAGATTCGGCCCGGAATGTCTTTAATTCACTCACGGTGTTGGCCTGATTCCCAAATGGTCTGATATGTTGGGCTATGGCCTCTAGGAATAACGTTGAAAAAGTGTGACACACTGACACACATTCGCATTTATTATATAGTGAGAGCTGGGTAAGGCATGAGGAATGTATATGTGCAATTGAATAGTGAGAAGGCAGGGTCGAGCAAGAATGAGGAATAGTAGAAGTATCATTGAATAGCAAGAGAAGAGGAAAGCATGAGGAAGAGTAGAAGTGTCATTGAATAGTGAGAGAGGGGTCGTAGGAGTAAAGTTGAAAAAGTGTGACACGCAGGCACACGGACATTCGCTTTCACATTTATTATTATAGATGTGTTTTGTTTACACACACAGACACACACAAACACGCACACATACATACTCGCCGATACATACACATACACACACACGCACGCACACACACATAGTTTCGCTGATGAGAAGAGCTCTAATGCCATCGGACATTCAGAGCGAGAGCGGAAAAAAATTAAAATAAATTTGAAATAAATACTTCTCTGCTTATTTAATTGTCTAAAATTAGCTGTCTAGATCAACACATGTGGAATAGTATACGTGAATTCGGGAAGGTTATTAATGCCATCTTTCAGCTGGTAAGTTTAATAAGACAAAATCATTGCAAGAGTATTTTCTTGAATTTAATGGAATAATTAATATTATTCATTGAATTGTGTATCGTTAATTCGATAGATTTTAATGTCTTTTTAATATTTACTGCGTCAAACTTATGAGTACTAAGTTTTGTTGTCCCTGAGTAATATCATGTATTGCGACTATAACTCTTTCCTGAAGAAAACATTTTTTTACATAGCTAGAACAATATCCCAAAACTAATAATTTGAGGTAAAAGTAGACGATACTTCAGACTTCACCAGCTACCGATACTATACAAGTCGAAACTAAGACCAATAATAGATTACATCATCGACATATGGAACAGTGGTGCTACAACGCACACTGACAATCTGGATGCATCCAGAAGAGCTTCACTCAAGTGACTGGCATTCTATCACCAGTGGACTCGCTGTAAACTCTAATGCACCGGCGTAGTGTTTCCTCTTTCTGGTCTTCATATCTCTACAATAATAGCTTTTGCTCCTGTATCTGCTTAGAGTCGTACCTTGACTACATAGGTATGACTGACACACTCGTCCCTGTTGCAGCCAAACTCAATTTTCCCACATTAACCAGTGTTTCTAAGTCTCCTTACCCAAGACACATGCCTTCTGGTATTTCCTCTCCACTTATGTCTCTCTTAAGTGGAGTCCATTTACTTAATTATAAAAGGAACATTTTCATCATAAATTTCACAAGTCTCGCAGAACCTGTAAAGTTCAATGTCTCCACTTTTTCCTCTAAATTCAACAAGCGAAAACAGTATCTTTAAACTTCAGTCTACACAAATCCATTCAATAGATTCACGCGTGATACATGAAAAATGTAAGTTAAACTGTAATATATATGTTACCGGTAATAATATTATAGCGAAGAATGATTATAGGATTTCTTTTATAATACCTGAAAAAGATATGATGAAAAACGATACCATGTTATGAGGTTACTATATGGATATAAGACTTCAGAATTATTGAAATATTTAAAATGAATTTGTGTTTCTTCTATGCTCCAATACCTATACGTCGTCTATATCAGAATCAGTCTTTTATAGATTTTATCTATTTTACAATAAAGCACTTGTCAACATAAGTTATATGATGAAGATCATAACACCAATGAAATGTATTTCCAATAATCGAACGAGAAATATTTTTACAGCTCTATTATTGGAAACAATAATTATTTCGATTATTGGAAAAAATGTAATTTACAATATTACTATAAATGCATGCATATATGTATGTATGTATGTATGTATGTATGTATGTATGTATGTATGTATATAAATGTACGTATGTATATATATAATGCAGAAAGGTACATATATTATCCAATTCACTAGCATCACACTGGACTATAAACAGCCTTTACATTCTTGTGCCAGTGTCACATGGTTAACATTTTCGAGGGACCTCGCATCTGATATTCAAGACTTATCGACATATGCATAGTGTTCTACTTATCGTCCCTAAAGTGCGGTACCTGTTTCAAGACAAACTATATGAGTGTGTACAAGTGTCTGTACGCGTTTTTGTATGTGGTTTATAGACAGCTTCCCAATGTGTATCTATGTGCGTGTGTGTATGTGTATGTGTTTATCCTTTTTATTTCATCAGTTTTTGAAACATTTAATCGTATCATATTTAACTGTAATATCATGTTGTATTTTCCCTGATAATAGCATTATTCAGTGCTCTTTTGGCCACAATGAAAATCGTATTACTCAATTTTTATAAATATCTAAACGCTTAAGGAATATATATTCATAATTCTTCATTATCATCATTGTCAACTGCATTGTCTCCATCCTCATAATTTCATCATAATCATAATTTTCTACATAATTTTCATTCTCATTGTTGTCATTGTCAACATTGTAAGGGTGAGCATTAGTACATGATGAATGTCCAGAGAGAAGAAAACGGCTTGAAACTTTTCTCAAAGTCTGTCTTTAGTTCCGCAAATTACAACTCAAGACTTACTGAAGAAAAGCCATTTCTCGGCACTATGGCAACTAAATAAAATATTTCAAAAAATATTTTTAAAATTATTACATTTTTAATTGCTTGGATTATATTACAAAATCTGCTGCATAAACATAGTAATTTAATTCATAAATACGTTTGCGTGTTGCTGATTGATGAATCTTTAAACACTGATTACTTTATCTAAAAAGTAGCAGATAAAAAAGATAAAACTACACCAGGACCATTATTTACTCAGAGATATCATTTACAAAGAAATGAACAGCTACGTCGGTGAAGGCAAAAATCTACTAAAAAATACAATTCGATGAATGAAGAAACTAAATTGTTAGCACAATGTATTTAATATTTGAAACCTTTCAGCAAATAAAAGAGACAAATTTTGTCATGTTTCGATGATAATTATTTAGTTGCAGAAATTCATATATCAAGAGGAAACGAAATCACTGTGGTTAATCAGTAGTCGGTTCGCATATTACGTGTTTATAAGGAAAACCATTATTTTGCTTCCAAAATTATCTAGAATTGGAATTAAAACAATTGTTTTTCAGATCTTTATCCTTCGGCAAATATCATTTTCATTTTTGTTAATTTTTTTTATCCCCAATATTTAATGTGATTTTTCTCATCGAGATGAAGGTCAATCAAAGTATGAAAGTCAACATAATTCATGTCACTGAATCGTAAAGCATAAAAAAATTATCGCCTATTCTGTAGACATATTTATGAATTTCAAATAAACCTTATTGTCTTCCATTGAAGACTATCACCACATTATAGTTCATCCCTTGTATTTATACGATTCTTTACTATACATGCGTGACAATGCTGAACGTAGGAGAGATAAGAATGTTAAGTATATTCATATCAAATTTGGCACATTAAGGAAGTTTTAAAAAACTATTCATGCTTACAAACTTACACTTCATTATCGAGTGCGTGTCCTTTATTATCCAGTCTTGACGCAATTATGAAGTTACCGAGTTGTTAATTTAATGTTAGTGTCAATTAACGCTTGAAACGCTTGTGTAAGGAGATGTCTTGCTATCTACTGCGAGTCAACTATGTGAGGTTAATATTTGCTCTCGGGAATTTTCTGACTATTAAATCATTATAGTCAATGTATATATTTATATCTGAATATATATCTGGTGTCACCATGGAAGATTTTGTTGAATTAAAAATGCATACATCACTCAATGCTTACATGTTGCATTGTGTTATTTCAAAATAATTGTATTGATGGATTACTAGAATATTTATCTCACCATGAGCATTAA
>NC_142930.1:134816756-134841756 GCF_046866305.1 Octopus bimaculoides
TTTTGGTTTACTTTATCAGTATTGCTGTCAATCAATTAGACATGATGCTAAGAGAAAGAAAAAGTAAAGAGAGACAGATAGAAAGAAAGTGACTGGAAAAGAATGAGGCTAAAAATAGATGACATTTCATTTATTTATTTCAGCTTATTTTCATATCTAATATTTTCTGCTTAATATTTTAACTCTTTCATATATTAATAATCTTCTATGAGCATATGTTAATAAAATATATTCTGAACATTAAATATTTAATGTCAATCAATATGCATTTATGTTTTATTAATTTACTATTATCAATAATTGCTATTATTATTAACAATAAAACGAGAGAATTTAGAAAAGCCTAATCGTCAGATCACTCCACCGTTTAGTAGTTTTACATTTAAAAAAACTATGAGAGATCATGGAGAAGATGAAGTTAAATAATAGCTTGAATTTAAGCGACGATCAGTCCCCTCGTTCCCACAAAAATGTAACTTTAAATCTGTTGTAAGAAAATAATCTAATTATTAATCATGGAAACGTTTGACAAAGCACCTTGTATTTATTTCAATGTGAGCTCAACTCTCATCGAGGGCAGGTTTGTCCGTCCTGGTTTCGGGTTGAATTAATATAGTGTCGGCCAAGGACAGGAACTCAGGTAACGAATCAACTTCTCACTATTAAATGTCAGGCCTTATGCTTACATTGCAAATAATAGCAACATAAGTGAGCTTGCTTACATTAACGAAGGGCTTAGCTGCATTTATGTTCTGTATTGAAATCACGCTTAAGTCCACTTTGCCTTTTACCATTTAGGAATCGATAGGAATTAGTATCAGTCCAGTACTGGGATCAATGTAAACAGCTAACCACCATCCCAGCAGCAGCAGTAGCAGTAGTAGCATCAGCAGCATCATCATCATCACCATCATCATCAGTAGTAGTAGTAGTAGTAAGGTGGCGAGATGGTGGAATCGTTAGAATGGCGGGACAAATGCATAACGGAATTTACGCATTGATTCAAATTAAACCGAGGTCGGTTTTGCTTTTCATCCATTTGTGGTCAAAAAAATTTGTACCAGTTGAGCACTTTGGTCGATGTGATCGATAAACACCCATTCCATAAATTCGAAGCCATGCGTTCGTAAAGAAAAGGAGTTATTTCATTTACACTCATTAAATTGTTGAGAAAAAAATTCTAACGGCGTTCTAGAAGTAATCTTAAATACCAAGAAATATGTATCCTAGATGTCCCTAATAATATTATTTTCTGGAGATGTACTAAACTAGGTTGTATGCTATCCTTGTCCTAGGATATCATCATCATTATTAACATCACCACCATCATCATCATTATTATTAGCATTTTCCGATTGATTTGCATTTTATTTCATCTTCCGACCAGGTCTCAACCAGAGACCTAAGCCACGTATATATTAGATGGAGATAAACTTCCTGAAAATGTGTGCGGTTGAGGTCAACACAAATTTTTGAGTCTCATAGATTGTTAGTTTCCCAGAGATCTGGTTAATAACATTATCAGTACCTTACACGATCATTCCCAGTACACTTACATCAACTAGGACGTCTTTTTTTTTTAAATTGCCACGCCTTAGGTAGCTCAGTCTCAAGATCTTTATATTTCGAGAGTTTTTCAAATTCCTTTGCTGAGATGTTTCTATCAGTAGGTAATTTCGCATAAGGTAAGAGGCATGTTTCTAATAATAATAATAATAATAATAATAATAATAATAATAATAATAATGATGATGATGATGATGATGATGATGATGATGATGATGATGATAATAATAATGATAATAATAATAATAATGATGATGATGATGATGATGATGATGATGATAATAATAATGATAATAATAATAATAATAATTACTATTATTATTATTATCATTATTATTATTATTATTATTATTATTATTACTAACATTTTCTTTCAATTCCGTTTCCATTGCTTGTCGAGTGTCTTCCTGACACTTAGGGCAGAAAAAACTTACTGTAGACATTGGTAGGCACTTAAAACAAACATACCAGATTGTTCTGATAAGGGTACACCGGGAACATGCATCATAACCATATGTGCGCGACATGGTGATCTCATATTAAAATAAACAGCGCATGACCTCGCAGGTGGGGCCCAGTTAGAATTTTCCATGTTTTTATACCAAGACTAAACAATGTACATGATAACACTTCCAATCAATTAAGATCAGAAGCCATGAGAGCCACTGCCTGGTACTGCACCCGGGCATTTTATTATTATTATTATTATTATTAATATTATTATTATTATTATTATTATTATTATTATTATTATTATTATTGTTCAGTAGTTTTTTTTTTATAACGTGCTTTCACTTCACTACCGAACGCAGCTCTGTGCGCCTTGGGTATGTGCTGTGGTTTGCTGTGGTGCTCTTATGTTTACTGTATTGAAAGTGTTTTGCGTAGAATGTGTGCAGTACCCAGTAGTGCAATTTTCTGTATGTTATATATATTTGTAAGTCCTGGTGTTTTTGTTATGTATTTGTCTTAATATTTTTTTATTATATCTAAGGCACCTACTATGATAGGAATTGTTTCTGTTTTTAGATTCCACATTCGAGTTATCTCTATTTCCAGTTCTTTGTATTTTGAAAGTTTTTCCATTTCTTTTAGAGAAACGTTGCCATCTGCTGGTATTGATACATCAATTAGAAAGCATTTTTTTCTTCATGATCTTTGACAACTATATCTGGTCTATTTGCCTTAATTTCTCTATTTGTGTGTATTGGCATATCCCAGAGTATGGTTGCTTTCTCGTCTTCTGTGACCTTTTCTGGCATGTGTTTATACCATCTTTTTTCTGTTGTTATTCCATAGTGTTGGCATAGCTTCCAGTGTATATAGGTCCCAGCTCTGTCATGTCTGTGAATATATTCCTTCTTAGCCAGGACTGGGCAGCCAGAAATAATATGATTTATTGTTTCTTGTCCATCTCCACATATTCTACAGTTACTTGTTATATTTCTTTTCATTATGTGTTTTTGGTAATTTCTGGTGGGGAGGCTTTGGTCTTGTGCAGCAATTAAAAATCCTTCAGTCTCTGCTTTGAGTCCTGAGCTTCTCAGCCATTGCTGGGATTTTTCTCTGTCTATTTCTTTCGCATTTAGTTTAACCCAGTATTTCTTGCCATCGTTTTATCATGGTCCGTTGCTGTTCTAGTTTTAGTTTGGATTTCATTTGTTTTATAGCTTTTGTTGTTTCTTCTTCTTCTTCTTCTTCTTCTTCTTCTTCTTCTTCTTCTTCTTCTTCTTCTTCTTCTTCTTCTTCTTCTTCTTCTTCTTCTTCTTCTTCTTCTTCTCCTTCTTCTTCTTCTTCTTCTTCTTCTTCTTCGTATTTGTTAGGTAGATTGATTTCTTGTTTGTATTTGTCAGCTTCTTTAAATACTGAAAACAGTTTTTTGTTTTGCTCGTGTTTTGTGGCTATTTGTATTAGTTTCGCTTGCTTCTGGAGTAGGTATTTTTGCAATCCTATGGTGGTTATTTTATAATGGTTTTCTAGTCGTATAAGGCCCCTGCCACCTTCTGTGCGTTGTATATATAGCCTTTCTATGTCAGATTTTGGGTGGTGCATCCTATATCCTGTCATTATTTTTCTTGTTTTCCTGTCTATTTTACATAGTTCGTTTAGTGTCCAGTTAAGGATGTTGTAGCTGTAGCTTATAACTGGGACAGCTAAAGTGTTGATACCCATTATCTTGTTTTTAGCATTGAGCTCTGTTTTTAGTATTGATCTAACTCGTCTATAGTACTCTTTCTTTATTTTTTCTTTCATTTGTGTATGTTGTATCCTATCTAGTTCATTGACTCCTAAATACTTGTATGGTTGGCTTTCGTCTAGTTCTCTTATTTCATTGGCCTTATCTAGTGTGATATTGCTGCTTTTAACTAATTTTCCTCTTTTCAGGGTTGCTTTGGCACATTTTTCTAATCCAAATTTCATATCTATTTCCTTGGTAAAGCCGTGTACTGTCTGTAGTAGTGTTTCTAGCTCTTTTTCGTTTTTAGCATATAATTTTAGGTCATCCATATATAGAAGGTGGCTGACTGTTTTTCCGTAGCATTTGTAACCGCATCCAGTTCTATTTAGCAATTCAGTTAAAGGTGTGAGTGCCAGACAGAACAGGAATGGAGAGAGCGTGTCTCCCTTGAATATTCCTCTTCTAATGGGGATGGCTTTCGTTTTCACAAGTCCCTCTTTTGTTTCGAGCTGTAGCACTGTCTGCCATTTGTTCATTGAATGCCCTATGTATCTTATAATAATTGGTGCCACCTTGTTTATGGCTAGCGTTTCCAGAATCCACGTGTGGGGAACACTGTCGAAGGCCTTTTGGTAGTCCACCCAGGCCATACTGAGGCCGTTCTTCTTTCTGTGGCTGTCCTCCGTTATGGCTTTATTGATCAATAATTGATTTTTAAAGCCGTATGAGCCCTTGCAGCATCCCTTCTGCTCTTCTGGAAACAGGTTGTTGTTTTCCAGGTGTTTACTCAATCTCTGCGATATTATTGCAGTAAAGGCTTTGTAGATCGTAGGGAGACAGGTTATAGGTCTATAGTTTTGTGGTTTCTCCGTTTCCATGGATTTGGGGATTAAGATGGTTTTCCCTTTTGTGAGCCATTCAGGCATTGTCTCTGGCTCTGCTAGTATGTTGTTAAAGTTTTCTGCCAGCTTTTAATGCATTCCTGGCAGGTGTTTTAACCAGAAATTGGGGATCTTGTCGTGTCCAGGTGCCTTCCACTTGCTTAGTCTTTGCAGTGTCTGAGTGACCTCTTCAGTTGTTATAGTGGCCCAGAGTTGCTCAGGTGCTAAGTTCGTTGTTGTAATGATCCTTTTCTGGGGTTGTTGCTTCACCGACCATATTTGTTTCCAGAATTTCTCTAGTTCTTCTGCTGTTGGTGCTGCAGTAATGTCTATTTTATTTTTACCCAGTTCTTGGTAGAGTTTTTTGGGGTTGGATTTGAACTGTTTGTTATGTTCAAAGAAACGTTGGCGTTTCTCATACCGGCGGATCCTTTGTGCTTTGGCAAGGATGTCTTGCTGTAGTTTTTCTTTTGCCTCAGGTAAGTCTTTTTCTGTAATGCTGTATTTGTGCAGTATTTTTGTTTTCTTCTTGTTACTTAGTTGTGTTGATTGTTTACTAATTTCGTTGAGAATCGATAAATCTTTTCTCTTTTTTTAAAATTTTGTTGTGGATGTTATTTATCCACAAGGTCTGTTTGGGTGGTAGAACTCCTGTTCTGATGGGTTTGAGTGAGTATCCTGCTTCTTTTGTGGTTGCAGTGCCTGCCGCATATATTATGTCATTTAGCTCAGTGATATTGCCTGTTGTTTCTGTGGTTGTTTGTTCCGTGACGGCCAGGTTTATGCTATTTATTATTGATGTCGTTTTATTGTCTATTTTGATTTTTGGGAGATATAACCTGTGGTCCATTCTAAGATCTGTGGTTTTCAGTTCTTTGGTTATTCTCATTTTCATAGTATCGTAATTATTAGGTTTCCCTTCGTTATTCCCAGGCTTTAGATTTGTTTTGCCTTCCTTTTCATTCATATGTTTGTCTGTGGTGTTCTGGATTGGTGCTTTTTGTACACTATTATACATCTCTACGGTCTGGGTTTGTTGTTTTTGTTTACTTCGTTTTTGCCGGAAATGTTACGTTTGTCCTCGTGTTTTGCTATCTCAGTGTTTATATTATTATTTGGCATTGCTGTGTGACTACTATCTAGATTTTCCTGATGTATTTTTCCTTTCAATTGTTCTATTTCTATTTCTGATATTTTTTTTTGCTTTTAGAATATATCTTCTTGTGTTAGCTAGTTTGTTAGGGTTCATTGTTTTATCGAGGTCTATATTTACATTATTTTTCTTCCATATTTTATATGTATGTGTTGTTGCGTTTTCGTTTTTTGGGTAGAGCACTGCTGTGAAATAGGCGTGTAGGATCGAAATGTATTCCTCACGTGTCCATTTATGCCGTTTTGGTTTTGTTTGCGGGACATGAGGAACAACGTCCGGCCCTTTATTTTGACGGTCATCGTTTTCGTAGGGTATCGGTTCGTTTATTTCTGTTGTCAGATTGTTTTGCACGTTCAGATCTTCGTACATTTTCGTAACAAGCTTACAGTACGCACTTCTCGGTTGTTGTTCTTGGGTGGAATAATACCGGTGTTATTTAATCTGTTTGTAATTGTTTTGTACATGGTGTTTTTGGGTTCGAAGATGGTCTGATTTTGATGTAACACGTGCGTTTACGATCGCTGTGCGGGTAGTGGAGGTATCAAGTTAAAATACATCATTATATTTGGCAAAATAGAAATAAATTTCAATGAGTATTACTTACTCGGATATAGTCCAACCCTTTGTCAGCTATTTTTTGGCTCCATGCGATGTCTTTATTTCCGATGTCTTTGGATAAGTTTCGGAGCAGTGATTTATCGTTCTCACATGTTAAACTTCCCCGGTGTATTATTATTATTATTATTATTATTATTATTATTATTATTATTATTATTATTATTATTATTATTATTATTATTATTACTATTATTATTATTATTAAGGCAGTGAGATGGCAGAATCGTTAGCATGCTGGGAAAAATGCTTAGCAGTATTTCACCTGTCACTACATTCTAAGTTCAAATTCTGCCAAGGTTAACTTTGTCTTTCATCTTTTCAGTGTCAATAAATTAAGTACCAGTTAAGCATCCCCCAAAATTTAAGACCTTGTGCCTTCAGTAGAAAGGATTATTATTATTATTATTATTTTACTTCTCAGAGCTCTTGGTCTTACTTTCTCTCATTGATTCTGTGAGAGTGGACAGCAACTTTGTTCTCAGAGGTCTCACCGTGTCTTATTATTATTATTATTATTATTATTATTATTATTATTATTATTATTATTATTGCTTTACTTCTCAGAACATTCGGTCTTGTTTGTTCTGGTAGATTGTGTGAAAGCAAACAGCAGCTTGCAGTCAGAGATCACACAGGCTCTATTTCCACACATTATAAAGTTTGATACCTGCTTATTAATCAACGTGGGAGACATTCAACCTCCAAGTACCAATCTCAAAATCTTAGCTGTCCACAGTAGAGCAGTTTTCGGACTTGCTCTACTCTCATGTAAATTCCGATTTCTTCTCCATGTTAAGCAGGAGCAAACAGAAAGGAAACCAGATGTAATCCTTGCCGAATAGTGTGATGCTGCCAAACATTGCGACGAGCACAAGGCCAGGTGCCCCTTATCAAGTACAGATTTATTCCCACATAGCCAACAATAGAAAATACCTCCTGCAGGTGACAGCAACGCTGCAACGACAATCGAGTAAAACAACTCATCAGTAACGTGCGCAAAATGGAGTAACAACGTCTGCCCCAATACCATCAGCAAATGAGATAATACTACCAACTTCAGCAACATCTATTACTGCGCCAAGAACCATTGACAAGGAGACAGGAATAGAATCAGTAGATACAGCAACAGGAATAGCATCAAATTCGGAATTACTATATGCGGGTAGATTGTTAGAATCGGAAGTGCGGTGGGTAAACTACTTTCCAGTATTTTGTCCTGCTCAAAATGTTCAGAGTTTGAATTCCACCAAACTGATTTTGCGCTTCATCTTTCCCATACCGCTAAAACAAAATTTTGCTAAATTACTGGTATCAAATTTATTAGCAATTACACATATCAAAAGTTGTAGCTTTGTGCCCTTATTACACATTATTATTAGTATTATGAAGTGTGTTAGATTGCCGGAATTGATAGAAAGTCGAACCAAATTATTTGGGAAACTTCTTCCGGGACCTTTATCTCTGGAGTCAAATATGGGATCAAAATTGCCTTTAATACCTCAAGTGTTAGTAAAGTGTAGTGGGGTCAATGTTATTGTGAAACCACTATCCTGAAATTTGCTGACCTTGCGTCTGAATAATAAACCATAATTATTATTAAGGCCGGTGAATTGGAAGACACATTATAATATCAAACAAAATACATTAAGGTATTTCTTCCGGATATTTACGTCCTGACTTGAATTACATCCAGAATTAGCTTTGGTTTTCATCCTTGTGGATCTATAAAGTTAGTATCAGTCAAGCACTGGGGATAGATGTTATCCACTAAGCCCCACTCAACCGAAAAATATCAGCTTGCTTTGTGCCAAAATTAGAATCTATTTTTTCATCATCATTCTTCTGTATCCAGAAGTTGAAAGACAAAGTTAACTCCAAGCCGGGTTGAACTTTTAATGTAAATTGAATGAACGAAATATCAAAAGTCATTTATCTCAGCACTCTATTCTTTTTGCTATTCATCGACCTTCTCATCTCATCACATCTTTATTACAAGATACATATAAATAACTAAACGAGTCTGTAACAAGAAACACATACAAAAAGAAACCAATAAACTGAAAGAAACAAGAAAATGACATCCTTATAATGATCAAATATTATAGACTAGCGTAGCTAAAAATATGGAGTTCTTGGTTTTTGACATTTTCAATAGGGTCAGTGGACATAAGAATACATCATCCAATTGTTCTTCTCAAGAAATGACTTTCCGAATCTAGCTACTTCACTCTTTATATATTTACAAATAAGTGAAGTAAGGGAAATAACCTATGTAAGCAATTGGGATGAATTGTTTATTAGACTGAGCAGGCGATGTACTTTAAAGCTGCACGAGATGTAGGTAATATATATGAAAAGCTTCTCCCTAGTTAGAGTAGAAAACAAGTAGTGATAACTGTTAGAAACTCATAGAAATGGGAAATATATTAAGGATATAAAAAGTTAATCGATTTGGAAATGCATGTGCGGGACATTGGGTGAATGTCTTGTACTAGCGATCCAAACTAGTAAAGGACTTGCGAGTGAATGTGGGAAACATAAACTACATCGAAATCAGTCCTATCTATACAGACATATATATATATATATATATATATATATATATATATATATATATATATATATATATATCCTCTACGTTTTACTTATTTGCCGTGTGTGTGTGTGTATATATATATATATATATATATATATATATATATATATATATATATATATAAGATGGACTTCTTTTTGTTTCCGTCTACCAAATCAACTCACAAGGCTTTGTTCAGACCGAGGCTATAACAGAAGACACTTGCCCAAGGTACCTCGCAGCGGGACTGAACCTGGAACCATATGATTGGGATGCAAGCTTCTTACCACACAGGATTATATAAATGACACTTAGGGATTTATACGCTCATGATACGATCATTTATTCACTGATATACAATAATTGCATTCACTGAGGTAGATTTCGCTAATTTAAATAATATTTTTATGATATTCGTTTTCTCAATTATGCAAAAGTAATTCATTCAAATATTTGTACTGTGGAGGCGCAATGGCCCAGTTGTTAGAGCAGCGGACTCGCGGTCATAGGATCGAGGTTTCGTTTCCTAGACCGGGTGTTGTGAGTGTTTATTGATCGAATACAATTAAAGCCCCACGAGGCTCCAGCAGGGGGTGATGGCGAACCCTGCTATATTCTTCCACCACAATTTTTTCTCACTCTCATAGTTTCTTCCTGTCTCTGTTGTACCTGTATTTCAAAGAGCCAGTTTTGTCACACTCTGTAATACGCTGAATGTCCCCCGAAAACTACGTTAAAGGTACACGTGTCTGTGAAGTGCTCAACCACTTGCACATTCATTTCATGAGCAAGCTGTTCCATTGATCGGATCAACTGGAACTCTCGTCGTCGTAACCGACGGAGTGCCACCAGATCTGTACCATTGCGGAATTCAGATGAATAGTTTTTATAGTTTAGAATTTCAACAGAATTTTAGAATATTCATATTCTTCCAAATACATTACATACGTCTCATAAACATCGTAAATGTTTTTGCATCAGCTATAGCCATCTGCTTCAACAGAAGTTTTATCATTGTTTCCTCTCACAACACTGAAATAAATGTCATATTTAGTGTGATTAATTAATACTTTGAATATATCATTAATATTTGTCGTTATTTGCTGAAATATATTTATTATCATTAATATAGTCAGGTGTATTAAATGTTCAGATGACTATTAGCATTTTCATAATCATTGATTGGAATGTTAAAAAGCATTCGCATTTTCAACACATGGTTAACATATATGTATGTATGTGTGCGTGTGTGTATGAATGTATGTATGTATAAATTGATTATTTTAGCCATGTTTGGCGCTTATTTAATTTACTAAGATAGCTAATAAAGTGATTAACACCACTATAATGCACAATATAAAGACATAACTGATTGGTTGCGACTGTTCACGCTTTTGTTATTCATATCCCATAATTCAGACGAACGGATATTAAAAGCGACTTACTCTGCACTGGTCCTAATTGTATGAAGCAGGGCCAATAGCTAATGACATTTATTACTTGTGATAACATAAGAGACTCTAGGAGTTCATTCACCCTGTCAGAAATAGCAGCTAAAATCGGTAAAATCACATCTTTCAATCTTAGACTTAGAACGGACAAAAGGATATGGTTTACCAATATGAATTAAAATAACACGGTGTCCACTATAATAGGTCTGTTTATTACGTATGAGTGGAGTGTAACCGACTGACATTTTTGCTTACAATAACTGTACAATACCCCCAAAGAGATTCCCTAACTTTGAAGATGCACGGCCAAGGTTAATTAATCCTCCGTCGCTTTCGAGGATGAACATGCAGTAGTTCGATTGACTGTACTACCGAATCGTTAAAGTTACCTCGGGGATGCTGTCGTCTCCAGAGACGCGTGCACACTTAATGTCAATTTACAGCCCGAACTAAACATAGCACAAGATATGACAAACGTGTGTCTGAGAACTATAGACGCAATTATTCAATTGTAAAATCGTGTCAGGGATTTTGGAATGAGAAGAGATCTGTCTTACAACTCAAATATACATTTGTCAGCTTCATAATGGGATTTTTCAAAAGTTATTCCATAAACATCTTCCAGTTAAACACGCACGTGCCTGCAAATTAAGAGACACTATTAGTAATGTGAGGGTGTAATTCTTGTAGAGTTGCAGTTGTATAAAACATGTTCGAGCTGCATGTTCTTATATCAGGTAACCGATTACGCATTTCCAAGTAGAGTGTCGGAGTCCTTCCGCGCATTGGAGTCGTTCGAAAACAGTTTTTTTTCTTTGCTTATCACCGAACAGCGTCATGCATATGTAGCTCAGTGTAGAGCGATCCTTTCAATATTACTTTGATACATATGGCTGCGAGTTGGAACAATAATAAGCACGCCGGGCAAAAAGGATCAGTTGTATTTCATCCGTCATTTCGTTCCGCCGAGGTTGAATTTGCCTTTCATCCTTTCGGAGTTGATAAAATAAGTACCATTTGAGTATTTGAGTCGATGAAATCAGCTCACTTACTCCCCCGTAATGAATGGCCTTGTGCCAAAGTTTGGAACTAATATTACATTGGTACATACAAAAACATACACACACGCGCAAACACACACATATGAAGTATCTATCTATCTATCTATCTATCTATCTATCTATTTATCTATCTATCTATCTACGTAATGAGTGAACATTCATGCGAAATATTTAAGTTTCATCAAGTAATCAGCATTCAATATTAATAATAGTTAAGGCGGTTAGCAGGTAGAATTGTCACCGCGCCGGGCATTATGCTTAGCGGCATTTCGTCCGTCTTTACTTTTTTGAGTTCAAATCCCGCCGAGGTCAACTTTGCCTTACATCATGTCGAGAGTTTGAAATGTAATCGACATGCCTCCTCCATCGAAACTGCAGGCCTTGTACCAGAATTTGAAACAAACTTTAGTAACAATCTTAATGAAGTCACTTATTTCAATAAAAATGACTTAATTTAGACATTCACTTTATTTATGAAGTCGTTTCTTTGTTATATAAAATATCTTGAATTTTACAAATAAAAATTTCGATTGATCACTGAGGACAATGCAGGAAACTCTTTCATATGTTGTCGTTTTACTGAAAACAAATTTAGTATCTTCTTACTGAAGGAAGAGAATGAAGATGATTAAAATGCAAAGACAATCTAATACTGCTTGAACGTTAACTACAAGAGATTGTCTAAAGTTAGTTTAACAGAATTCGCCTGTAACAGAAGCTGGAAATGCAATTTCTTTTATTTTGCTTATGAACATTACAATAATAAGTAGCCATTAAGAAAAGAGCGGAAACAGTAAAGGAAAGAAAGAAGGTCGCAAATATATAACTAAAGTAGAGATACGCAAACTCCTTCAGTTATACATCGCTCCAAAAGCACACAGGTTAGACTTCAAAAGTTTATGAGAAAACACAAAAAAATTATTTCTGTGTATGATATTAAGGTGAGGTAATGGTAATGACGACTTTAAAAGCTTCGGCTGTATTCGAACTAAGCAGGGAAAGTATCAGAACAAAGGCCGCAAGTTATTTAACCTGAATCTTTAACCGTTTTTGGCAATACCTCCCTACATTACACACACACACACACAAACACACTGAATATATATGCTTGTTTCTGTGTGCGTAATTATACGCATGCACGCATACTATTTTATTGGTTCTGCCCAGGATATATATATATATATATATATATATATATATATATATATATATATATATATATATATATGTAAATGTGCGTGCGTTTGTGTGTGTGTCTCAGTGTGTTTCTGTGTTTCTGTGTACTGGACTATTGTATGAAATTCTGTATTGCTTATATTAATTTATACATTTTTTGATAATCTCTTGTTTAATACATGTTATACAACGATATTATTGACGAGTAAAAAAAATCAACACAGAAAACAAAACAGTATTATAGGAATAATATTGGCAGTAAAGAACACTGTATCCTAAAACTAATTTTAATTCATAAGAAACCTAATTTATTTAATATTTTGACAGAAACAATACATTACAATCTTTTAAGGGGTAAATATATATGTATTAAAAAAATCTCTAAACAAAGCTCGAATACGTCAGATTAAATGTTAACTTTTCCACTATCCTCTTTTATCACTCCGAGTAAACGCAATGCATTTATTCATGTGGAATGGCGGGATTTCGTTCTATTATGATATCTAAATCTGAAACAAAGCCGACATCGAGCAGGTAGAAGTTCCAATGGATTTATTCCTAATCTAGGAATACTATCAAATCTTACAAATAATAAAAAATGCAATACGTATTAACATGATCACAAAGCCACATAATCTGGAAGAGCAACCGGCTGAGGAAATTGCTGCGCATTATTTTTCGATTCTTACTTGTTTCCATCATATCAGTGCTGCCATGCTGGGGAAACGACTTGAAGGATCAAATGATTCGACCCACAGTACTTATTTTTTAAAGTATGGTATTTATTCTATCGCAACCTTTTGTCTAACAGCTAAGTTACGGGACTTAAAGAAACCAATGCTGGTTGTCACGCGGTGGTGGGGAACCAACGCAAACACAAAAAGACATACACTCACACACACAGACACACTCGCACACATATATTATTCTAGATGCCACGCAATGGCAATGGAACCCGGAACTACGTAGTTTGCAATTTCTCACTATGCAACGAAGCCTGTACGCAACCACGTGACATTTCTTTTTACACCAGTAGTTTACAAGACTGAGTCGAAATTTGCGCTATCTAAACTCACAATGAGAGGGTCTCAAATGAGTTTCTAAATTATTTTCAACAAAGAATATCAGAGCATGGTTCATGTATAAGATTAAGCTACATTTTTACAAAAGTATCAAGATTAAAATTTTAAAACTTTTACATGTTAAAATTTAAATTTTAATATACGACTCCTCCTTATATACCAGAAAATTATCAACAGTAATTAGAATCAACACTCGCCTTTCCATACATCAAGATAAACTACAGAAAATGAAGCATTTTAATACATATATATATATATATATATATATATATATATATATATATATATATATATATATATATATATATTCGAGCATCAAAGTACAATTACAATTCTAGATGAACACATTTCATTAAATTTCTTTAATCCCAGTGCATAAATATTCAACGATAAACAGTTTTTTATTGAAGCATTTCAAAATAGATGGTATAGAGAACATCTCCTACTAGCAGCCAGCCTAATTTTTAAATCACCTATTTAAACTCTACCGCCCTAATATTCAAGTCAATTTTCTCTCACAATGAACCGATTATTCGATTCATATGTTGTGTATACCAACATTTCAGTCTTAGAATGCATCCTGCATATTTAACGTCTAATAAGCTTTTCTCATCACTATAATCTTCAACGGGTCATAACAAACAGTATATGTTTTATTTTAATATTTATTGAAATTTTAAATACTGAGGAGATTACAAATATCTATTATATAAACGTGTAAGTCCATTTTTGAAACGTATACAATGGTTATTTAAACAATAATTTTAAAGCTATATATATGTCAGATTTTCATGTTGTGAACGACAAATATGGGTTCAGGAAAATAAAGCTTTTATCATGTTCTGTGAACACGAATGTGTCTTTTGGGGCCTGCTGGTGCATTGCAAGCTTTTTTACAATTTGAGGAATCAATTTGCTTGAGTGCTTGTGGATAATTCACTATGTGTTTTCTTGAGTGGTCGGCAAGACCTCTTTTGCTTCGTACCGCAAAATCCACAATGACAAGTAAAGTTTCCATTTAGAGGAGCAGCATTTTAGCAACTTAACTTCATGCTTGCACGAAGTTGGTCCCAATGTTGGTGTCAACTTTGCTCCTCGAACTGAGGAGAAGCAGGACTGGTGCCAGTTCCTGCGTTCTGGTGCTTTGTTTTCCCATGAAGAAAAGGATATGTTGCATTGTTTCAGATTGTCTTTTAGTTTGTCTTTGAAGCGGAAGAGCAGCTTCCAGCATAACTTCCTTTGGGGTATTAACCAAAGAGAAGATGCTTCCAAATACAGATGTCACGCATACGTGGGAAATGATCTGAGTCTAGGACTTTTTCTTTGTAAACCTGGTACTTATTCTGTCGGCTTCTTTTTCCGGGGACATAAACACCCCACCATCGATTGCCAAGCGACGGCGCGAGGACAAACATAGACACAAAAACACACATAAATATATAACAACCGAACTTCAGAATTTTTCCCGTCTATAAATTCAGAAACAAGGCAACCTATAGTCAGCGCATTAGCAAAGAATCATTTTATCGCTAAATACCCCGCCCCCCCCCATTTGAATGCTTCCCCCACGGAGGACACTACTACAAGGATCTTAGAATAAAACCCACGCAACTATTCTTTTCTACTCTAGTTACAAGGTCTGAAATTTTTGGTTAGGGTGCCAGTCGATTAGATCGACCACGGTGCGCAACCGGTACTAAATTTATCGATCTCAAAAGGCAAATGCGACCTCGACAGAATTTCAACTTATAACGTAAAGACAGACGAAATACCGCTAAGAATTTTACCCAGCATGCTGGCGTTTCTGCAAGCATACCGCCTTAAAACCCACGCAAATATTGAAAACTATATATTCAGAAAAGTGCCTACCTGTGCATTTATTCAGACGAATTTCACTCACTACTGCTACAACCACAACAGGCCACTTTTAGATGACTGACTATTAAAGAAGATCCCACGAACAGTCTACGCAAAGCACTTTCAATACAGTAACCATAAGAGCACCACAGCAAACCACAGCACATACCCAAGGCGCACAGAGCTGCACTCGGTAGTGAAGTGAAAGCACGTTATAAAAATAAAACTACTGAACAATAATAATAATAATAATAATAATAATAATAATAATAATAATAATAATAATAATAATAATAATAATAATAATAATAATAATAATAATAACAATAATAATAATACATAACAAGTAACTGTAGAATATGTGGCGATGGACAATGAATCATATTATCTCTGGCTGCCCAGTCCTGGCTAAGAAGGAATATATTCACAGACACGACAGAGCTGGGACCTATATACACTGGAAGCTATGCCAACACTATGGAAAAACAACAGAAAAAAGATGGTATAAACACACGCTAGAAAAGGTCACAGAAAACGAGAAAGCAACCATACTCTGGGATATGCCAATACACACAGATAGAAAAATTAAGGCAAATAGACCAGATATAGTTGTCAAAGTTCATGAAGAAAAAAAATGCTTTCTATTTGATGTATCAATACCAGCAGATGACAACGTTTCCCTAAAAGAAATGGAAAAACTTTCAAAATACAAAGACCTGGAAATAGAGGTAACTCGAATGTGGAATCTAAAAATAGAAACAATTCCTATCATAGTAGGTGCCTTAGGTATAATAAAAAAAATATTCAGACAAATACATAACAAAAATACCAGGACTTACAAATATATATAACATACAGAAAATTGCACTACTGGGCACTGCACACATCCTACGCAAAACACTTTCAATACAATAACCATAAGAGCATCACAGCAAACCACAGCACATACCCAAGGCACACAGAGCTGCGCTCGGTAGTGAAGTGTAAGCACGTTATAAAAATAAAACTACTGAACAATAATAATAATAGTAATAATGATGATGATGATGATGATGATAGTAATAATAATAATAATAATAATAATAATAATAATGATGATGAAGACCACCTAATCTCAGGGTGTAGAGTCTTAGCACCTGTAGAATATAAATCAAGACATGACAGAGTTGGCCAGTATTTACACTGGACAATACGTCAGCATTATAAAATCAAAACCGCTGACAAATGGTATAAACACCATCCTGAAGCTGTGACTGAGGGATAAAATGTATCGATTCTCTGGGACTTCCCCGTACATACCGACAAGACTATAAAAGCTAATAAACCGGATATTATTATAAAAGATCAGACAAAGAAGACGTGTTTATTAATTGACACGAGTATTCCCTGTGATCATAATATAGCGGCGAAAGAATTTGACAAGATCAGTAAATATAAAGACTGGCTAATAGAAAGTGAAAAAATGTGGCACCTCATGGCGACTACCATACCAGTGATTGTAGGATCTCTAGGAATGATAAAAATGGTACTGAAACCTATTTGAAAATGATACCAGGATTACAGGAAGTGCAAAAAATCGTGCTAACTGGAACGACTCATGTACTAAGAAGAGCATTATCGCTGTGAAAACAACATCCATTCATGAATTTTTTTTTTCTTAAATACATGTTTTACCTGTGAATTTGCGTGTGTAAATTGGGAATGCATACAACGAGTTTCTCTGCCCTAAGTGTACGGAAAACACTCGGCGAGAAATGGGAGAAAATTTGAAGAAAGAAGAGAAAAAGCAACATAATAATAATAATAATAATAATAATAATAATAATAATAATAATAATAATAATAATAATTATTATTATTATTATTATTACTACATTCTTCCTGCTTTTGTCTACTGTTGTGTGTCAGTCTTATGCCATTTAAGAAAAGTTATAGCTCTAATGAAGAAAAATAAATATATAGAAAGAGAATGGAAGGGGACAAATCGAAGCAAATATAGAAATGAAACATGGATAATGGAATCAGTGAAAACTAGAAAGGGAATACACATGAGAAAGGGAGAAAGAGAAGGAAAGAGGAAAAAGAGATAATATCTATATTGTTAGAAATTGTGATATATATATATAGGTAGCTAAGTAGCTAGCTAGCTTTCAAGATAGATTGATTGATAGGGAGAGGGAGAGATTGATAAATTTGCTACAACAATACATGTTCAAACGTTCAGTTTTGTCTTTTTCTTAACACCATTGTTCGTTATGTGTTAACGAAAATAGAGATGGAATTGCGAAAAGATAAATGTATGTTTAAAAAACTGTCATTCATAAGAGTCGCAATAATGTCTTATTTAAAAAAAATATCTTTCTTTCACTCGAACCTTCCTATGTATATCATTATTTCTTCTTCGTGTTATGTCGTCTTCTAAGAAAAACTTGAACTATATCGGTGGTGATACAACTTTTGAATTCTTAGTGTTATATTCTGTTATTGACATATTCACAAAGAATTCAAAGTAAATGTTTCTACTTTGTTCAAAGATGTTGTTGCTTTGTTTTCTGTTTTTGTTGCAGTTATGAATCGTCCTGTTTACGTTTTGAGCAAATGTCATCTGGTGCAACATTATGACGATAATGACTGACGTGAGTCGTCCGTTCGAATCCAGTCTTTTTTGCCGACCTATTTAACTTGTTAAGGATGCGTCAAATTTGTATAACAGCTTACCACCTCATGCTTAACAGGATGATAGAATGTTTTTTTTATTGACAGTTGAAAGCAACTTTACTATCATATTTCGATTCCGGTAGCGGAGTACAAGCCCTGACGATTGTGTTATTGGGATTACGTACCGCTGTTAAGGAAGACCTAGGTTATTCTTTGATAGAATTACTACATGGTTCGACACATAAAATGACTGGTGAAATAAAAAATGGCTACAAGTTACCTAGAACGTGGTATTGACTTATAAAAACATTTAATATACTTTATTATATATTATGTTAGCATAGCAAAATACGTTCTAACAAATCATTGCTCTTTACGTAACAGCTCCTGGAATGCGTTTAATATGTAAATTGCTATATCCAATAACGTAACACCGCTGTATGCGGTGGCTATATAAGTAATGTTTTCGGAGGCGAGAATGGGTTAGATGAGCACTGATAAAGGGCCAAAACCCCTCAAAATATGGCATATACCCTCATTACCTATTTTTGTATACGATCACATTCTTTGCATCTGACGTCTCGATACAAAACGTTGTAGAAAAATATCAGTGCTAGCTATCATTTCTATGAAATGTCTGTACAAATAACCTTAACAGAATAATGTAAAAAGCACATGCTAACGTAGTAGAATGTGGTATTCACTTATAAAAGCAGTTAATATACTTAATAGTATATTAAGGTTGCATAACGAAATACCACGTACCTACAAATTATTAATCCCAAGCAACAATATTCATCAGCTGCGAAAGTACATGGCGGAGTTACCCGCTATAAGAACGAGACCTCAGTCAAATAACTTTTATTCAACCCAATATCATTACTTTGACTCACGTATTTGTACGAACCCTTGATGTATGTTTATTCTGGCCCTTATCATATTTTAAAAGCTGAACCAATTATTATGGCTTTGAACATTCAGCGTACGCAGTGAACTATCACCATTGATCGACTTGACCAGGCTTTCGTCGTGTCTATTCTCCTACCACAACAAATTCCTTTTCTGCCACACCCAAACAATTCACACATAGATATGCGTTATCCAGCAACAGTGCATTTCATACCGACAGGGTAATCAAAAGTGGAAGAATATGTTGGCCGGGTAGGTTCACGCGCACGTACTTTTATCAACACACAACCACAAACAATATAGTTCTTTTAATAGTCCCCGTGAAAAAGAAAAAGAACAGCGAACTTTGTATTTTCTATGAACTTTTCATTGATGCAAGGGCATTGGCGTTTAACAATTGTTGAGATACATACATAGAGAGAAAGACAGATAGATAAATAGATAGGTAGGTAGAAGATAAGTAGATGGATAAATAGTTAGGTATGTAGGTAGGTAGACAAATATGTAGGGAGGTACATGAGTAGATAGGAAGGTAGTTAAATAGTTAAATAAGTAGGTAGGTAGGTGGGTAGAGAGATAGACTGATAGATAGACATACAGATTGATTGATTGATTCATACGACATTCAATACCGCCTATGTAGATTTTCACATTTTTTCAAGAGTCAAATGTTTAAAAAATGTAGAATTTCATCATACAATTTTCAAAATGACCGTGGAATTTCCACGGGTACTGATAGTATATATATATAAATATATATATATATATATTTAGATTTAATTAAAATTAGCACTAAGCATAAGGACATAGTGGGCGTCTAACCTGTTTAGAAACAGGTGTCAAAGCCCCAATAAACCACCAATAGCATTGAAATTATGACAGAACAAACGGTTTACGAATTAAAAAGATACCATTATAGATAATGGAGAGTTGAGACCTGCTGGTCAAAACACAAAACCGTGGTACATCAATATCCGAATATCATTATCTGTGATGATATGTGTTTCATTCTTTAACCGTTTGCCTGCTCGGTGTTGTTCAATGTTATATTTTCGGTGATATTGGTGGTTTATTGGGGCGTTGACTCCTGTTTCTAAACAGGTTAGACACCCAGAACGTCCATATACTTAGTGCTAATTTTAATTTTATAGCTATTTGATGGTATTTAATACCTGTAACCATCTATACTATTGCTGATATTATCATCAATATTTTATAATCACCGCAGATCATATTAACAATGATAATATATTTATTAATGCTCACATCTGAATATTCACTCCTTATACATACATATATATATGTGTGTGTGTATGTGTATGTGAGTGTGTGTGTGTGTGTACATGTGTATGCATGCATGTATATATATATATATATATATATATATATATATATATATATATATATATATATATATATATATATATATATATATATATATATATATATATATACATACAGGGTGCGAAGTGTAACTTATGGCAAATTTATATTTTTAATTTCACGCATGCGCATTCTTTGTTTTTCCTTTTGTCAATTTCAGAATATAGTAGGATTAGTTGGGCACCGTCTGTGAGAAAATTAGCAACATGACGCAATTTATTCTGCCAGAAATTTGGAAATAACATGCTGTATTGCTTGGCATTTAAGCCAGAAGCACTTATACTAACAGATGGTGAATACATAGAACAACCATTGGCTTCCCATGCCTCCAAAATGTCTACTGAGAGTGATAGAAATCTAGCATCCAGTCAACAAGTGCTGGGGATGTTATGATTCCATTCATCTTCCCACACAACCTCAGACTCAACACAGAGTCCTACATTAAGTGCCTGGAGGAGGTAGTAGTGCCTTGGGTCAAGAGGGTGGCTGCTGGAAGAACCTATATCTGGCAACTGGATTCTGCACCATGCCACACAAGCAGGAATACCCAGTCATAGCTGTCAGACAATTTCTGTATATATGTATGTTATCAATCAGTTTCATTTATGTATTTCTTGTCCATAGAGAAAGAGCCGGACTCTAACATAGATTCAAGGCTCCTTCATTGGAACTTTTATCAACATCATCTAGGTATTTGTGCATATGTGTGTGTGTAGTATTTGGTGTTAGTGTATGCGCAGATTTGTATGTTTGTTTTATGGATGCGTTTTTATGTCTAGATGCATGCATATGTATTTATGTGCTAAATTTTTGGAAAGTTTTACATATCTTTATGTATGTACGTATGTATATATGTATGTACGTATGTATGTATGTATGTATATTTGTGTGGAGGTTCAGGGCCTTAGTCGTTAGTGCGTCGCATTCATAATCGTAGCATTATAGTTTCGATACAATGATGTCATACATATCTCAATGTTGAAATTGCACGAATACACATTCACCAACACTAATTATATGTGTGTTACAGGAGATGTCTGGTGGGGGTTTGAACAAGTAGGCTTTGCTTAATTAAAATGTACGCAAGCAATGTGATCCTCGTGAAATAAATTTGATTACCCCTAGATTCGTTGAAACGAACTTACCTTCCGTTAGGACCGGTTGCCAGTATGTGTGTGTGTCTGTGTGTGTCTGTATATTTGCATGTATTTGTGTGTGTGTGTGTGTGTGTGTCTTTGTCTCTGTGTATGTATTCCTGCGTATGTATACGTTTGTACGTGTTGTTTCTTGAGTAATATCACGGCAGTTGGAAAACACTTGCCTTCCTCTCGTGAGAGGGTGTGCTGGTATAGCAAATAATCAACTGCATATAGATTATCACTTGCTTAAGGATATGCCAAACCGATTACAATTTTAAGCGGTTCGCCGAAACAATTTTGCCTGTGACACCAAGCAGTATTTGAATAAGGGACAAAACAAACAGAAAAAGAGACTACAAGGCACCTCTTCTCATAATTTGACCTGCCGCGATCATTTCATATTTCCCTTATCGATATAAAAAAAAAAAACAGTATGACAAAAATTTGACCTAGGAGAGTGCAACATATAACAAAATCCACAAAATATTCTTATGCCGTAGGAAAATGAGCACCCTTTCTTTGATTTGTTTCTGTCATTTGACTGCAGCCAGGCTGGATCACCGCCTTTAGTCGAACAAATCGACCCACAACTTATTCTTTCTAAGCCTAGTACTTATTATATCGGACTCTGTTGACGAACTGGTAAGTTACGGGCATTTATACACACAAACATCGGGTGTCAAGAGATGGTGGTGGGGACAAACACAGACACAAACACACGCGCGCGCGCGCGTACACACACACACACACACATATACACACACACACACACACACACACACACACATATACGACGGTCTTCTTTCAGTTTCCGTCTACCAAATCCGATCACGAGGCTTTGGTCGGCGCAAGGCTATAGTAGAAGACACTTGTGCCACTTATTGGGACTGAACCCGGAATCATGTTGTTGGCATGTAGGCTACTTACCATACAGTCACTCCTGCACAAATAGCATACATATAGGCTGTATGGTAAGTAGTTTGCCTCCCAACTAGTGTTTTGGGGTTAAGTCTCATGCATGACACCTGGGCAAATGCCTTCTACTGTAGTTTCAGCCGGCCAAATCTTTCTGAGTGGATTTGGTAGACGAGGACAAAAGGAAGTCCGTCGTATTTGTATAAAAGCGCATGTATGGGTGTGTGTTAAGTAGCTTGCTTACTAACAAACACCATAGTTCCGGGATCAGTTCTACTATAGCCACACGCCGTCCCAACACTTGTGAGTGGATTTGGTAGGCGGAAATTGAAAGAAGCCCGTCGTATATATATATATATATATATATATATATATATATATATATATACACATATATATATATATATCTATATATATATATACATACATATATATATATATATATATATACACATATATATATATCTATATATATATATATATACATATATATATACATACATATATATATATATATATATATATATATATATATGTATGTATATGTCTGTGCAGGCCCCCTCACCATCAGTTAACAACCGATGCTGGTGTGTTTACTTCCCCGTAACTTAGCGGTTTGGCAAAAGACGCCGATAGCCTAAGTACTAGGTTTACAAAAAATAAGTTTTGGGGTTCATTTCTTCGACTAAAACCCTTCAAGGCTATTCTTCAGCTAGGCTGCAGTCCAGTGAAACGTGTAAAAGAATACAAGCAAGAAAGAATATATATATAATATATGTATACGCATAAACACACGGAGACAGATACACACACACACACACACACACACACACACACACACACACACACACACACACACACACACACACATATATATATATATATATATAAACACTTAAAAATACAGATATGTATATATATATATATATATATATATATATATATATACATACACACACATGCATATGCCTAAATACAGGCACACATATATACCCATGTACATGTGCACGCACACATAGCGTCAGAAATACAGACACACATACATCCTTACATACGTATATACATACATGTGTGCGTGCGTGTGTGTGCAAATATATATATATATAATTTAGAGGAAAAAACACAATTATTTAATTCATCCATGAAAACCCACAATCACACATAGAAAAATTTAATAAGTATATACACTAAATCATAAAAGTACAAAGTAATAAATATTAAAATAGTAAAAATAAAAATTAAATAATTTTTTCCGTAATATTATCAAATATATATATCGAAACTCGGAGTTTTATCGTGGCAACCGAATAATTGTCACATATGATATTACAAATATATATATATATACATATATATACATAAATATATGTGTCTGTGTGTATGTGTGTGTGCGTGTTAGTGCTAAGTACGACTGAGAATACACCCAATAGAGATTTGTATTGAAGGATGTCGAACGTTATTCATTTTAGCAGATGCTTCATTTTGAAGCATGAATAGAGGTTAAAGATAGTCATGAAGATCAAAATACCTATTCAGCTTTCTATCTGGAGTCAATTGAGTTAATCACCAACTGATGGATACATAAGTCCACAAGTGACAAAGCAATTTTTCGTTAATATCTGCTGCAGTGTGTATAAATATTCACACTTTTTATTTCCATAAACATATTGATTGATAGATAGATGTATGTGAGTTAATATATGTTTATTCAAAGATATATTAATACAAAGAAACACGCCTTTATACATTTAGTTATACGTACCGAACAACTCAGTTTGAGTCCTGTTTTCTAATGCTTAATTTTCAAAAATATAAAGGAAGTGCAACAAACATACAATTCTTGAATATAATGTAGCTGTCAAAACCTATGTTCTAATAATGCAAGAATTCTTTAAAATAAGCTGAATTTCTATGACATCTGTCTCTTCAGTTGAACTGGATAATAATCTAATGACAGCCAACTTCTTCATCCCCACTATGTCTTTTATATAGAGAGCTTCCGAAATAAACATTAATTCCGATAAAACAGTTTCCATAAGAAGCACACGACATACAGTGACTAATTATAGAAAGCATTTTCGTTTACATACTCGCAACATCTTGTGAGAATTTGGGAATAAAGTGGAATGGGGACAGAAATGGTTTAGTCATAAATATTGATTTCATTCCTAGAAATGAAATGTGCTTGTAGATTATATAGCTTCTATTTCACAATACATTTTTTCTTGATACGTTCTGTTTGGCTATATTTAAATATAAAAATGAATAAATATAACAATTTATTCTTTGACTAATTCAAACTTCTCAATTAATTAATTAATAATATTTTCAAAATGTTATTTATGAAATACAAATATATTTGTCTCCACTCTAGCATGATTAATATAAACTGGATGA
>NC_142930.1:134846756-134884256 GCF_046866305.1 Octopus bimaculoides
TTATTATTTAATTGAACACCACGCACCTATTTTCGAATAAGTTTATTTTAACTTTTTTGATGCGTCTCTACTCTATACTCCCCCATCCTTCTCTAATTCCCTTTTTCTCCCCTTCACCGTTTTCTGTCTCTCTCTCTCTCTCTCACTCACCCCCTCTTCCTTTTCCTCCAAGACATCCTAATGACTGGACATCTTCTACCTCTCACGTCTAACTTTTCGCTCTTCAAAATGAATATTTCTCCCATCTATTTTCCTCTCGTTCTAATCTAACGACCCACCATATTTTTTTCGTTCGGTTTCCATGAAAGCTGCAAGGTCGACTTATCCTTCTATCCTTTCAGTGTTGAAAAAAAAGAATTACTAGTTGAGTACCAGATCCAAAGTAATCGACTCATTCCTGCCCCGAAATTGCTTGCCGTGTGCCAAAATTTGGAAGCAACAATTCTTTTATGAAAGACGGCAAGATCGCAGAATCGTTAGCACGCTGCACCAAGCGCTTAACGGCATTTCATCCGTCTTTACATTCTGAGTTCAAATTTCGCCGAGGTAGTCTTTGTCTTTATCCTTTTAGGATCGATAAAATAAGTAGCAATTAAGTACTCCGGTCATTGTAATCGACAAACGCTTCCATTTCAAAATTGCTGGCTTCGTTTCAAAATTTGAAAACCAATATTCCTTACATAGAATGTTTCAACACTGTACGCCATTCGTCTTTTATTTAATATCATAAAATCAGTAACATAAAATATCATAAAAATTCATAACGTACATCACAATGGTGACACCGACGTGGTGCGACGACGCAGTCTTCTAAAATTCTACACAGGAACACACGTAACAACGGACACACTTACATATATGCATGCATATATTGAGTTGCCACCGTAAAAAAATGCTTCAGTTTCTATATAGTGATCCAGATGCACATATACCCACACAATCACTCAGAAACACAATCACTCAGAAATAGTCTCTCTCTCTCTTTCTTTCTCTCTCTCTCTCTCCCTCTCTCTCTCTCTCTCTCACCCTCTCTCTCTCTCTATTTATGTATCTAGCTTTCTCTCTCCATCTTGCGCACACGCGCACATATACACACAGCGGCATATATATATGTCTGTACATATTTATACGAAGGCAAACATAGCGACAACCACAAATGAAATATAGTAATTCACACGCCACACGCACTCACACACTTACACACACACATACCTATCAAAATTAAATAGTTACATGCATGTAATCACACACACACACACACACACACACACACACGCACACACAAACACTCCACAAAGATATCTATATTCGTGTGGGTGTATATGTTTGTGTATGTATGTCTCACTACATGTATGCGTGTGTGCTTTTGTACCCAAGTCTATTTATATGTTTGTAGTTTTGCATGTAGTTTTCATATACAATGCCAAAATTGCATTTGTTTTCAAAATACAAATGTAAATCTATTCTTGGTACTAGAAAAATATTCCAGTATTATTGAATAATATGAATATTGTGGCTGTGTATAGAAGATCTATTTTGGTGTTTTCGTATTTTTTCTTTCTCATAAGACATTTACTCGTATAACAATGATCATATACACACATAAACACGCATGTATATATATATATATATATATATATATATATATATATATATATATATATATATATATATATGTATATACATGCACATATATACATATGTATAAATACACATATATATGTATATACATATATATGTATATACATATATATATATATATATATATATATATATATATATATATATATATAATATGGCGTTAATAAATTACGCCGCACTACATTTATTACCTAATTTCATGCTTGTACATGATAAATCTTACTTTCTTCTATCGTTCTCGTTACTTCTTGATGTTTGTCGTCGTCGTCGTCGTCATCATCATCATCATCATCATCATCATTATCATATCATCATCATCATCATCATCATAATCATCACCATTTTTGTTGTTCGTGATATTACTATTTTGTAATTGTTGTTTATGCTATTTCTGTTGCTATGTTTGGTGTTATTTGGACTTAGCAGTAACATATTTTCTTCTTATGCAATCATGTTTGAAAAATTGTCATTTCTTTCAATGTTATTTTTTCATGCTATCTTGAGAATGCATTTCATAGTGAGATGAAGAGAATTGTCTTTTGTTTCACCGTTGCTTGGATGACAAATTCTATTATTATTGAAAAAAGGTCATACTTTAGCTTTCAGACAATTTCCATTATATTTCTGTGCACTTCGACCAGGACGTTGGCGGTAGATAGAAATCCAAGAAATTTGTTAGCAACAGAAAAAAACCCTAATATATGGATGACTAAAAGTTTTAAATCGAAAAGTCGCAACTGGAGGAACGGATAAAGTAATTTATATATTTAAATACACAGCAAATAGCGATACTATAAACACATTTTTATTTACTTTTGCATTCAATTTTTCTCAATGTAGGAAGCAACAGTTCTGCTTGTGTTGTAGATGAAAAAGAAATGGTTGGACATACGTTAGCTTCAAAGAGTAATATATAGCAGTCATGTAGAAAGAAACGATGCCTACTTTCCTGGGAATTCATCGAGAAATGACTGGGGAGAAGAGAAGCGGCCATCTCTTGCAGATCGCAAATATTGGTTCACTATACTATGGCAAGTGCAGCTATAACAAGTGTGGAACGATGCGTGGCCCTTGAACTCGAGCCGAACCCAAAGGGCTCCATGGATTGTTTTATGCTGAGAAGAAAGTGAAGCAAAAAGTCGAGCAGGTATCTATACTCATTGACTGGTGTTGCATTACGAGCGGACGTAAAAAGGAAGTGTTGCGTACAACGATGCAGACTAAGACTTCGCTGCTAGGCTCATGTCCTTACTAAATCCATGTACGGATTGAAGTAAAGATTGTATAACATTCTGAGTTTCATGAAAATATTTATATTTGTTATACTATAAAAGCAGTTTCAAGTTTCTCATTGCATATCCCAGAGAAATAAAATGTTACTCGTTTAAATAATTCTATTTTGCTGTCCAGTGTTCTCGATTTCCAGCTGCTACATGGTACAAACGAAAATGCATCAAATCAATAACCAAGAAGGTGATCGATTTTCTACATAGTTTAATTACTTGTATGTGAGTGTGTGTGTGTGTGTGTGTGTGTGTCTGTGTGTGTGTGTGTGTGAGATTTTGCGTGTGCGAGCACGTGTGTGTAGCGCGCGCGTAAATATATATATGTATGTATATATACGTAAGAAATTCAGAATCGTTTCCGCAACAAAACATGTACTTTGGAGTGAAAATACTGAAATGTAAATAAACAGTGTAAATAAAAACACCACTTACTGCCATACACATACGATTTGTAATATGAAATTAATGATATATTTTTAATTGTTCTTCTTTCCCAAATATAATTCGAAATATTCGAACTTTAGACCTGCAATATCTAGACAATTGGTATGCAACATGTTAGATCTCTGTGACCAAAAGAGATAATTCTCTGCCTAAATCTGTCACCCAAGTAAGCAGACGTAGTCGTATCGCCATATACTCTATATTTCGAAATACCTTTATGTCGCCAATGCGGGAGGGTTTTCAACGTGATAGAAAAAGAACAGCTAAAGGCATTCTTTAATGGCACGTTAAGAAGGTCTCATACAGTGGATGAAACATGGAAAATGATACAATATATGCTGTTTATAAAACAGGGGTAGCGTTACTGTTTTTTGTTTCCACATTCTGCTGATTTCTATCTCTAAGCCCTTGTATGCTAACTTTTCGAATTCTTTGAGTGACATATTTCGATCAGCTGATATTGGATAACAAGCATAATATCAGGTCTATTGGTATTTATTTGTCTATCAGTATGGATGACAAAATCTTGCAGAATAGTAAATTTATTAACCTCTGTTATTGGTTTCTGGGGATGTTCATACCAGGTTTTAGGAAGGGGACTGTTGTAATGATGACACATTTCCAGTGTAGGTACTTCCATATTCGGCCATGTCTGGTTTATACTCGGTTATTTCGAATTTAGAACAAATGGTTTCAATACTATTATCACATAGTTTACAGTTTGAGTTAGTCCCATTGTGAAGAACGTTTGCCTAGTAATTTGCTTGCGTAGATTTATCCTGAGCTGCCATTATAAAGTCTTGTGTTTCTGCTTTTAGACCTGAACTGCGCAACCACTGATGTGTTTGTATCTATCTATACCTCATTCCCTTGTTTGTCTGGGATACTATGTAGCAGTTTCCTTTGCTATTTTTCTATAAGCTTTTGCATCATTTCCTCTTTAACATTTTGCTTCTCGTGCTTTTACCTCTTTTGTTGATATTGCAACTTCGGCTTTATCATTTACATCTATGTTTATTTCTCCTTTATACTTCTCTGCCTTTTAATGGCAGTATGTAGTTGTTTGTTCCTACTAGCTGTATAATCCTGTCATAGTTATTCTAGATGAATTAAGTCCCACTGTGGTGGTCTTGTAAGATAATTCAGTTGGATGAAACTTCTACCACCCTCTTTTGAGGGAACGTAGATTCTATGAGCATCAGCTTTTAGATGAAGTATTTTGATTGCTATCCTTATTTTCCCTCGTTTTGTTATTCATTCATCGGATTTCTTTTAAATTCCAATTAATTATGTTATAAGTGTAATGTACCAATGGAGCAGCAAATGAATTAATGATTTGTATCCTATTCTGGGAAATCAGTTCCGTTTTCATAATCAATCTCTCTCTCCTATTATATTCTTACCTAATTTCTTCCTTCATGGTGCTGTTTTAAGTCACTTTCCTCTCATTTGTTCTAAGATCTTTGTATACTCCATCCTGATCTAATTCTTTGGTAATATTGTTGTCATTTAGCTATTGAAAGATGTAGAAATGAGCTTCCCCTTTTAAATGTTGCTTTGGTGCACTTATCCAAGTCAATTCCATGTTAATGTTATCGGTAAAACTTTTCCCAGTTGTTAGAGATCGGTCTTGATAATTTTTTTTTTCTTCATATAGCTTGAGGTCTTCCATATAAAAGATGTGAGAGATGGTTCTATCAAAGATTTTGTATCCATTCTGTGTGTGGTTCAATTCGTGTGATAGAGATGCTCAGCAAATCGTAATGACGACAATGAATCTCTTTGAAGTATACTTCGGTTAATCTTCAAAATGGCAAATGTACGTATGCATTTATTAAGATTAAGGTAAAATGTTGTGTACCACACACCCATACTTTGGCGAAGATGCCTTAAATAATCAGAGTTACTTTGTACAAGTATAGGGCTTTTACGATTCGCGGATGAGGGGCACCAATGAAAACTTTACAGTAACCTATCCAAGTTGTACTAAGAATTCAACTTTCAGTCGGTTAATCAGAAGTTGATCTTTACAGTCATAAGAGTTCCAATAAACTGGCAGAATCGTTAGCATGCTGGACGAAATACTTACCGATATTTCACGCATCACTGCGTTCTGAGTACAAATACCACTGAGGTCGACTTTGCCTTTCATCCTTTCGGGTTCAATAAATTAAGAACCAATGAAAAGAGCGGCGAGCTGGTAGAATCGTTAGCATACTGGACGAAATGCTTAGCAGTATTTTACCCCTCGCTACGTTGTGAGTTCAAATTCCGCTGAAGTCGACTTTACCTTTCATCTTTTCGGGATCGAAAATTAATAACCAGTGAAAAGCTGGGTTCGATATAATCGACTAGTCCTTTCCTGCAAAATTTCGGGCCTTGTGCCTATAGTAGAAAGAATCATCATTTAAATTATTATAATTCTTCTTCTTATTATTATTATATGGAAGCTTACAGCTTATTTTGCTGGGTATGATGGTAAGAGTCAGATGTTTACGACCAGCAAACAAAGGTGACGCTTGTTTACTGGTCATGCTTGAAGAACACTGCAAACAATTCTTGCAGTTCCAAGCAATGCTGATTTTTGTAGGTGTTCTACCTTCATACTTGCACCACTCTTTTTCAGCCATGTTGGAAGTTGAGTGCTGATACTTCCAAATGCATCAGTTACTATTGGTATCATGTCTATCTTATCATCATCATCATTATTATTATTATTATTATTATTATTATTATTATTATTATTATTATTATTATTATTATTATTATTATTATTATTATTATTATTGTTATTATTATATGTTTAACTTTTGCTTTGCATTTGTACAAGTTGGCTCCAGGTTTCACCCAGAGACCTCACGAGACAAATTAGAAGTTCATATTAGTGTTATGCCTAGGGTGTCATATATTTGGTTTTGCACATAGTATTGTTCTAGAGAATGTTTAAGAAATCATATGAAAATTATGAGTTTGTTTTAAAATTTGAGATTACATAGACCGTATTTTACGTAGGATATGGGCAGTTCCCATGAGCACTAGCTTTTGAATTTCTGCCATTTATTATTATTATTATTATTATTATTATTATTATTATTATTATTATTATTATTATTATTATTATTATTTTATGTTTGACTTTTGTTTTGCATTTGTACACGTTGGATCCAAGTCTCACCCAGAGACCTCAAGAGACAACAAGTTAGAAGTTCATGTAGATATTATGCCTAGGGAACCATATATTTGGATTTGTACAGTTTTGTTCTAGTGAATGTTTAAGAAACCATAAGAAAATTATGTGTTTACTTTAAAATTTGAGATCACATAGACAGTATTTTACGTAGGATATGGGCAGATCCTATGAGCACTATCTTTTGAACTTCAGCCATTTTGGGGTTTCCTGGTATCTGGGCTAGGTAGTAATCAGCCCGTTTCGCTGTCATTCCCAGGGCACCTATGACAATAGGTATTATTTTCTCCTTCAGATTCCACATTTTGCTAATTTCTATTTCAAGATCTTTATATTTGCTCAGTTTTTGGTAGGTCTTGACAGATACGTTTATATCGATTGGGACAGTCATATCAATGAGAAGGCATGATTTGTGTCTGAAGTCTTTCAGTATGATGTCTGGCCTATTTGCGTCTATCTTTCTGTCAGTTTGAATGGTGAAGTTCCAGAGGAGTGCAATGTGATCATTTTCAAGCACTGGGGGTGGTTTGTGTTCCCACCAGTTTTTATCATGGGGCAAGTCCAGGTTTTTGCATATTACCCAGTGAATATATTGTGCAGCTCTATCATGCCTGTTGAGATACTCTGTAGGCGCAAGCAGACTGCACATGGAGACAACATGATCGATGGTCTCATTTTGTTGTTGGCATATACGACATAATGGGGAGCTGCCGTTCTTTAATATGTTGGCCTGGTAGTTCTTTGTAGGTAGGCATTGATCTTGGGCTGCTATGATAAACCCCTCTGTTTCTGATTTCAAGCCAGAGGCCATTAGCCATTGATGGGTAAGGGCTTTGTCAATATCTGCATTATTCGCTCTCTTTGGGTATTTGCCATTGAGAGGTTTTCCATGCCATTTTTCAGTCATAATATCTAAGGCAGCAATTTTAGCACGGGTTTTCAAGCACTTAGCTTTTTCTGCAGGTGTTTCTAGTTCGTCTAATTCTTGAATTTGTTGCAATTAGAATTCACTTAGATATTCCTTTGCCTGTTTTGTTACTGAGTAAGATGCTTTCTTGCTTTCATGTTTTAAGACAAGTTTTAGCATCCAGTCCTCAGAGTTTTTCAGATAGGTGTCTAGGCCAATTGTGGCTACCTTCATTGATAATGCCAGCTGTAGAAGTCCTCGGCCTCCCTCTTTTCTTGGCAGATAAATACGTTCTATATCTGCCTTAGGGTGGTGCATTCTATGCATTGTCAACAGTTTTCGTATTATTATTATTATTATTATTATTATTATTATTATTATTATTATTATTATTATTATTATTACAGCAACACCGGTGAATTACATCTCTTCGACTGGGAATATATAAAACAGTTTGATAAATTATGCTACTGATATGGTATGTGTGCCATAAATTAAGTCAGCATGAAAACAGGATTTAGTGGACGTGAATATAACATACTGAGATGTTATATGAAAGGCGACTACTGATTGTCTCAAAAGAATATCTCTGTCGACATCAAAGGCGTTAAAAGATTAGGTTTTATCCGTTTAATTCTTTTATATTTGTTATACTAGATATTCATGTATTTTTACTTATATTTTTATTCTTTTGCCTGAAATTCCTGTCACGTGACGCTAAATTTACGATTGTGCAGAAATAGTTGTAGTATTTCGATTTTCTTCTTTCTTTATGTGACTCGAAATTACAGAAGACAGTATAGTACAAAAGTATATATCCAGAGGAACCATAGTATGGTTCAAAAATTCGTTATATATACCTACCAAAAGAGACGTAATTCAGTGACGTTGCTGGAATAACCATAATTATAATTGACATAATGTGTTGATTTATATTTTTTATAAAGTTTCAGCAGTGTTTCCACCGGTACATCTACGTTGAAACAAGAGCGGTGTTTTGTAATAAAATGCGTTGCTGACTATTTTCTGCTATTCATATAGTTGTATAATAACTACTGATATTACAGATTTGCCGATATATCGATCTTACCTTAGGACTGTATTTGCTAGCCGATACCTGTGAACGAGGTTTGTAACGTAAACTACAATGTTTGTATAAATAGAGAATAGGTACATGCAAACAAACAAACAAAGAAACATTCACATACATATGTACATACATACATACTACATACGTACATACACACTATTTCTTTGTGGATGACTTAAAACTTTATACAAAGAATATACACGAGGTGAAAAAGAGCCTTGGGCTGGAGTTTGGTCAGGATAAATGCTATATGATTGTGAAAATGGGGAAGACGATAAACCAGATTAGTAACATCTCCATGAATGATTTGACTGTTTCCCCTGTATATGACGAAGAGTGTTACAGGTATATGGGTGTGGATGAATATATATATATTACAATGGCACCTGTAACAAAACGCGTGTCACTAAAGAATATTACAGCTGAATAGAGAGAATTCGGACCTCAGAACTCTCTGCATTCAATAAAACAGTGGCACACAATGTGTTTGCAGTGCCAGTTGTCATACCAACATGTGGGCTGTTTGATTGGACGCTTGATGTGATCCGAGCAATTGATGTGAAAACCCGAAAAATACTAACAAGCACACATAATTTCCTCATAAACAGTAATGTAGACCGCCTCTACTTAAAACGTAAACAAGGCGGCAGAGGCTTAACATCGAACCAAAATGCTTTTGAATGTCGTATTATACCCATTCGGCAAAATCTTTTAACCACCAAGCTTCGAAATACATCCTCTAACCAAGTTTGCATACATGAGGCTGATAACATCATAAGACTTGGCAGGCAGCTCCTTGAGCAACACTATTTGTCTCGTAACCTGGAATACATGCCCCAAAAAGTTGCACGATCCTACCGCACAGTATCATCAGATGAGAGGATGAGCAAACGACTATGCATGGATATGTTAGTAGAAAGCTCCGTGACGATAGTAACATCGATCATCAAAGCATTTTATCATGGACGAATACCCAAATTACTTCCTTCCACTTTGAAGGGTATGTGTTTGCAATGGAAGAACAGGAAATATCAACCAAGTACTTGATGCACAAAGGGGATAGAGATGCGGAAAAAGCCGTAAAATGTGACAACCGATGCAGACTTTGTGGAGTCCTGAGATATGAAACACACTGCCTAAATACCAATCTTGAGAAATTAGGCATCTCAAAACCAGAAAGGAGAAAGCTGATTCGAAGACTACAGATCCAATCCATCACTGGAACTGTAAAAACCTGTAAAACTTTCCAGAGATTTATCATTTAAGTATATATGAGCATGTCTCGATATGAATCTATATGCATGAGAATACTTACAAAAGCATACAAATTTGCACATACATATATACATACATACAAAGAAAATTACTCTGTTGTTGATGTTGAAATTCCAATGAAGAACCTTGTATCTTGGTTAGAACCCTTTCTCGATTGGCAAGAAGTCTTGAAATGAACTGAATAATGACATACATACATACATGCATACATGCATACATACATACATACAGCATTGACAGAAAGAGAAGCCCCTCTTGTTCTGCGACAGATACATTCCATCCCCCCTACAAGGAAGAGGAGTTAGATGCTAAATATTTGATAAACAAGAGGGACAAAAATTCCACCAACCCTCCACATTGTGATAAAAAAGTGTCGGCTCTGCTACACCAGTATGGATGATATTAGCCACATCATCAGCAACTGCCCTAAAATGTCTACCAGATAGTACCTGCCCCTGAGGCCTGATAGAGTTGCAAAAACTATTTGCAAAGCCATCCGCAGGAAGTACTACTTTGCTGTATACATCAAAGGTATGTTAGAACCAGAAGGTATTCACACCTTTAAAAGGAACACTTGTGGAACACTTGGTTGGATGCAAACATAAGAAGTTGATACTGTTCTGGGGGATAGAGAAAAAGTCATGCACTGTTTTAGAGATCAGCTGCCAGTGGATGTGAGTGAACGATAAAAAAATCCAGTAAAAAGAGAATATTTATGATGAATATTTATTGGACCCTTTCTATAAATTCTCATAATTTTCTCAGCACGCATGTTTACTCAGCAGGATGCATGTAGATATATCTGTATGGGTGTATTTGTAAGTATATGTGTATGTGCGCATATATCTATGTGTGTACATATTCATCTACGTGCATGCATCTATGCTTATATATGTATGTATATTTGTCCGTGTATATATGTACTTATTTCTACAAATCTATTATGAACATACGCGTGTCCATGTATGAATCTACATAAGCAGGGATGATGCGATTGCAGAAATTGTCTCCTTTAGACACTTGATATAGGCCTCAATGTTGAATCTGAGGTCGTGTAGGAAGATGAATGGAGGCATAACGTCGCCATCACTAGTGATCACTACCAAAACCATGATGCTGACTGAATGTTTGATTTTTATTGAGTTTAACTATAAATACTTTTTGTGTTCAATCTCGTTGGAATTACATTTTTTCGTGGTTTTGGTCCGGCTGCCCTTTCTAGCATGCAAAATATCCTCTCAAGGGTCACTCTCTGTCTTTAAATAGTTATACATTCTTATATATGAAACTATATTGTCTGTTGACTTTTATCACACATGCTGGCCACCGTTAGGAAAAGTTTTCAAAATTTTCTATCCTTATAATTTTCACAGCAATTTCAAAGCTTTTTGGTACGCAATTTTAATTTTATTATTTGCTGCTGACTATGTGACTACGCTTGCGCGGTTGATTTGAAAATATAATGTATAAGTATGGAGCACGCACGTGTGATTTCAATACCTATTAAACTACATAATTATGCATTGTCCTAGCGATGCCACTGACGAAGTGCGGATAACAAATGTATCTATTGTTCATTAATACAAAAACTCGTGTTTGGGGTTAACTATAAATAATTTTTTTTAAAATTCTCTTTGGAATTCGTGTTTTTCTGTTTTGAGCTTGGGTGCCCTTTCTAGCATGTAAGGCTTCCTGTGAAGGCTCACTTTTCTGTGTATAAATAGTTATACACTCCTATATATAAAAATATGTTGTCTATTGACTATTATTACCCATGCAGGCCAACGGCATAATTTTTTTTCTAAATTTTCTATTCTTATAATTTTCCCTATATATATATATATATATATATATATATATATATATATATATATATATATATATATATATATATATATATATATATTTGACAACCGTACTTCGTCAGTGGGATCACCGAGACAATGCATGATTATGTAGCTTAATACGTACCGAAATCACACGTGTGTGCCCCATACTTATGCATTATGTTTTCAAATCAACCGCGCAAGCTCAGCCACAAAGTCAACAGCAAATAATAAATTAAAGTTGCGTACCAAAAGGCTTTGAAATTATGAAAATTTTAGTGTGAAAATTACAAGGGTAGAAAATCTAGAAAAATTCTCATAGTAGCGGCTAGCATGCGTAATAAAAGTCAATAGACAACAATAATTTGTGTTCATTAATACAGAAACTCAAATTTGGGGTTAACTATGAAAAACTCTTGTCATTCTCTTTGGAATTACTTCCTTTCGTGGTTTGGGTTTGGCTGCCCTTTATAGCATGTATGACGTCCTGTGAAGTGTCACCTCTCTATATAAAAATATGTTGTCTATTGACTTTTATTACCCATGTAGATCACTGATCTGAAAATTCTTCTAAATTTTCAATCGTTATAATTTTCACAGTATATATATATATATATATATATATATATATATATATATATATATATATATATATATATATATATATATATATATATATATATATATATATATATACATATATATATATATATATACAATCTTCATCGCAGGTGCGAGATAACCACTTGAAGTGAAATTGTGAGAAGATAAAATTGTCGTCTATAGAAAGCTATCGCGGAGAGGAAAAAAAAAAAAAAATAGAAGCAACGGCTTTGCATAGATTATTTCGATAATTGGTAGCCAACAGTTTTTTTTAGAATTTTCCACATTTCCAGTTTGCGTATTATAGATTTAATTGGTTTGTTCAGAAACCTAGACTCATTTTTTGATAAACTTCAAGTCTCTTATATATTAGAAAATTACATATGCATCACTTTTCCTATTCGAAACCTGAGTCTAAACTATGAATCCATATAATTTCATATTATTCCAATTTGTTTATGAACTACTTCGTTTGTTAAAGCTATTTCATTCACAATACAGCCAGGTCTCTAAAGTGGTGTGTGCTATTTATATTTGAAAAAAAGAAATTATAATTATGTGAATGCAAACAGGTTTCTGTAGTAATTAAAACACTGGTATCATTCATCAGTACAATGTATTTCTATACAATCTCTGTCTATACGCACACAAATATATTAAAAGACACACAACATCGATGCACACTTAAGCACACATGTGAACGAGTAGACTCACATGTTTACTTACACAAACATTTAAGATTACACATATGTTCAACTTACTTCAAATCTATGCTAGTTTCTGGCTATCTGATGTTTTAATGATACTAAGCGATGAACTTAACTTCCAAACTTTCCACCCTAATAATATGAAGTTATTAGCTGACAGAATGAATAAGGCATGGCATGCATATATATATGTGTGTGTGTATATGTGTGTGTGTGTGTGTGTGTGTGTGTGTGTGTGTGTGTGTGTGTGTGTGTGTGTGTGTGTGTGTGTGCGCGTGTGTATAATTGAAATTTTCTTCTTAGGTGGAAAAAACAATTATTTGAAATAATTTATCAATTTAAAAAAAATCAAAATTTCATTTCACCAGATTAATTTATTTGTTCCATGTGAAATATGTTATTTGTTTGCTACTGCGAAAGTGGCATTTATAAACACATGCCGGTCCTTTTCGACTTCATATTCCTTATATCGTCTCCTGGTGGTTCTTTTTCTTTAACAATAATTTTTATAGTTAGAAAAATTGTTAGTAATATGTTTTGCCAATGCACATTTTATAATTACAAATTAATATATACTTGTGGAAATAAAACCAAGCGAAAATTAAGACCTGATCTATTTGATATCAGGTCTGGAAATATACTGAAATTGATTGATACATATTTTTGTTTCGATAGAAAAAATCGTATACGTAAGTGTGGTTATCTCTACGAAAGTAAAATTACGAGGTCTTATTTAATAGATACAGAGATATGACTGAATCACTGTTCAAAGAAATCTGATATGATTACATTTCTTCACTGAATAACGTCTAAAGTTGTGGTGGTCATAGTATGAAAATATGCCATCTGGCTACAAAAATAAAACATTGGAATAAATTATCAGGAACAAGTGTTTTGAAAGATGCGATTCTAAAACGAATAGGAGTAAAAGGTATGCTCTTCCAAAATGGAAAATTTATGTATTATGCAAATAATGTTATGTATAGACAATTTTATTCAAACACAAGGTCTGACTTTTAAGAAAGGAAGACATTTAAAATAGCGTTGATTCATTAGTTTTCAATATAATATAAAGCTCTCACTTATTGAATATATATTTAAGAGACAGATGTGTGTTTGCGTGAATATATGTATTTATGTTATGCACACATACATATATATGTATATACATATATGTTTTTGAATATGTCAGTATCTGAATAAAGTTCAGGTCTGTATATGATATGCATGTACTGGACACCAACTCTCTAGGTGGAAGTTTGTACATTGAAATATGTATTGGCTATCTCTTTAATTTGAGGTCAGTTGTATGCATACAATGTTTTCACGTACATACAGATATACTTAAACATATCTACACAAATAGGTGCACATGAAAATGTAAGAACCCAGGTATATTTAAGCACACATTGTAAACCCTCAGTAGTTTTTGCCTTTTCATCGTTTCAGCCCCAAAGCCGTTTAGTATTTAACCATTTGGGACTAAATTTCTGATACAATCCGCTTTTCATTTATTAATTAGAAGATAGGATTGCAATTAAAGTTTGAATGGAAAACTACAAATCTATACACTTCAACCACACATTATTCTACCTGCTTCATAAATTACTTTGTTACATCCTAAATTACTCTTTACCCAGTGATTTTTCGAAGTAGATTTTTGTAAGTTTTATTTTTTAAATACAAATTGATGTGAGCACTGGACTACAATTTGGTCGCTAATTGTAACAATAATGTCGTTCAATTAACGTAATCTAATGCTATACATATACTGCTTTTACGTATATACGCATAGACCTACACATCGCTACACAAATAGGTGCACGTGAAAGCATAAAAACAGAGGCATATTTACGCTCGCATATTAAAGCCTACACAGGAATAATTATATGCATGTTTCCTGTATCTTGTCCCTGACTACTGGCTACTTGATCTTTCAGTGATAATAACCTACGAGAATTTCATCCAGAACTTGAATATAATTTTTATCGTGTTAATTGATGATAAATATTGTTTGCCTGGGGTTTCAGAAAACACACAAACACATGCATATACTCGTACACACACACACACACACACACACACACACACACACACACACATATGTGCACACACACATATGTGCACACACACGCACACACATACACGCACACACACATACACACACACACACACACACACACACACACACACACACACACACACACACACACACAGGTTGAGCTATTTCCATAACTTGTATCAGAATTGAAAAAGTTTTTAACATTTAACTGTCTGGCAAACTAGATGAACAACGAATATAGCTGAAAGAGGATACCGTAAATGAGGTGTTTTAAAATTACTGAATCAATATAAATCCCTCTAGTTGTGAAATATAACGAGACCTTTTCGGTAATTTCCACTTTGAAAGTAGAAAGCCTAATTCGAAATTATTAGAAAAATTAATTACAAAAAATTAATTGACATGCATCGGGAAATTCTGATTTTTGTTTGGAAGCAAAAGAAAAGGATGTTCATTTCGATCTATTCTGATTCAATTGCATCTCGTCAGCTGTGTATACTTTAAATTTTAAATTATTTTATCGTTTGACATTAGTTTGTTTTTTTTTCAAACAGAGCTGACAAACTTTCAACGGACATAAAGAATAAATAAAATTAAATGTACTAAGCGATATAACTGGCATAGTGACTAACATATGAATAACATCAAAGCAGGCTTTTGAATAGCACAGCAATGCCTGCGCCCCAAAAGATACCTAATCTTACTTTCAACATGATTTTGATTCGTAATTACTGGCTTAGGAGGCCGCTTCATAGAACTGAATTTATTCTTCTACAACTCCGTATCATCACTTGTAAAAAAACATTATGGTAATACTGCTTATTTATAGGTTGTCTTCTAGTTTGATCCAATTGAAGAGTGGTTAATGTAGTCTTTGCATTACATATGTATTGATAGTCTTAAGTGGCATATATACGGAAGATTGGAACGTGAAATACAAGTCAATATTTATAAATACTTAAAAAAAAAGTAATATTCAGTGTTGGAAATATAACTATATAAGACGAGTCATAAACCTGTTTTAATTTCGGCTGCCAAAATATTGTCATAACAACTGGGAATGTAACAACAGGGAATTAAATGAGTAATAGAATGAGAATTCCTGTGCCATGGATAAAAGGTGTATCGGTTATTGTATGCGTAATTTATATAATTATAAAGATGAAGGTATGTTTTGTGGGCTTATTGGCAATAGTGATTTAACGTAGGGTTGTTTCAGATAATAAATTCAAACCTATCGATTTTTCAGAATGGTTCACTATTGTATTACTTAAAACTGGAGTTGTGCTCCAAAGATTCATATATATATATGTATGTGTGTGTGTGCGTCTGTATGTTGTGTGTAAGTCTTCATTTTCTCTTTTATTTGCTTCATGTTTTTGACTGCGGCCATACAGGAGCACCGCCTGAAAGTGTTTTAGTCGAAAAAATCGCACTCAGTAGACTTATTATTTGTAAGCCTCGTATCTATTCTATCGGTCTCTTTTGCAGAACGGCTAAGTTACGGGGGCATATACACGTCAGCATCGGTTGTCAATCGATGTTGGGGACAAACACAGACACACAAACATATACATACTTCCATATATATATATATATATATATATATATATATATATATATATATATATATATATATATATATATATATATATATATATATATATATATATATATGGATAGATAGATATATAGCTACATTGATAGATAGATAGATGAGAGAGTTGGTATGTGAAAGCACGTGGTTGGGTGTATAAAAACAAAATAGAGTGAAAATGCAACAGAAGACTTGTGTTATATGGTTAAAGTATATATTTAAATCTTTGTTAGAAAAAAGGTTATAAAATGTTATAAAATTATTGCATAAAGTAACATTGCTTTTGGAGAAAGAAGCGTTTTCGTATTTTCTTTTCAAATTTCTCAAATTTCTTTACTGATCTTGTGTCATCATTTCGATATGAAGTGAAGTATGAGAGTTCCACACAGGGGAAGGTAATCAGGGATTTTTTCGATATAAGGGAGATAATCAAAAAAGGTTTTATTAATTTAATATGATTTGGTTTAGAATGAATAGAATGTTAGAAGTAGTTAAGTTTTGCTTTATATTTTTTTCAGTACGGTAAGTTTCCTTATTTAAAATTGCTAGAAATGGTTAAGTTTTGGCTTATATTTTTCAGATATTTAATCATTGCTAAGAGATTGTAACATATTTCTCTATTTCCAGATAAACAGCTGCTTTTATTTTGGATTTTAATCGTTTCAACGAAACAAAATGGCGATAGGAAAAATAGTGAGTATTTTAGGTAGCGTGTTATTTAGCAAAATGGCCGTTTCTCTTCTGCTTTTTTGTTTGTTTTTTTTTTTAAGAAATATACTTTGATATTCCAAAGGATGTGACATCTATGTGAATGCTATAATAATCAACAGCCAAAAAAGAAAAAGAATAAAAGAAAAATGAAACACTGGAAATATGAGAACAAAACCAAATAAAATGTGAAAAAGTAAAAGGTGAATATCTTGCGAATAGATAAAATAGAAGTACACACACACACAAACATGAGCACTAAGATATGCGCACACTCACATTTATTCACTCAGTCACACAGATATAAACATTGATAAATATGTGTGTGTGTGTGTACGTATGTATATATATATATATACATATGTATACTGATAAGATAAAAATCAAATGATCTGAGCTTATTCAAATGACGGAAATAGCATATATATCCTGATGTTATATACACTATTGAAGACAGTAGAGAAATGATCTCTATCGACCTGTGAACTATGGATTGCACCTTACAAATAACATCGCATATATTCAGTTGAGGTCTAAATATGTACACACATACATATATACCTATGCATATGTGGATGAGTACATGTATGTGTATGTGTGTGCATGCACCTGTTAGTGTGAAGATAATAAAAACGCCATTGTCAAACAAACTCTGTACATATACCTCCATATATACCGAAATATAAACAGACTCGAGCATAGGAATAAATCAATATATTTCTCAATGCTGTGTTGACTTACAACTTGGTGTATCTGTATAAGTTCACAGTCAAACTGATCATCATCATAACCTCATAGATACAGTTATATTTATTTCAATACATGTATATCTGAAATCAACAAGTCTAACCAGTGAGACTTAGACATATATGTGAGATATAAAGTTCAGACATCGAAACATAATTAGCTTTTTTGTGAAACTACCTTATCTACAAGGGAATGCATTGCCATATGTACGTACGTTTGTTATATAGTTGCATGTATGACGGCACGTGGCTTAGTGGTTGGGACAGTGGGCTCACGATCGCAAGGTCCTGAGTTGAATTCCCGGCGACGCATTGTGGTTCGTGTGCAAGACACTTTATTTTCACATTGCTCTAGTTCATTCAGCTGGGAAATAAGGGTAGTACCTGTATTTTAAAGGGTCAGCCTTGTCACACCTTTTGTCACTCTGAATCTCTGAGAACTACGTTAAGGGTACACGTGTCTGTGGAATGCTCAATCACTTGCACATTAATTTCACGAGCAGGCTGTTCCATTGATCGTAACCGACGTAGTTCTGCTTTAGTCGTATGTATATATGTATGTATGTATGTATGTATGTATGCATGTATGTATGTATGTATGTATGTATGTATGTATGTATGTATGTATGTATATGTATAAATCTGTTTTTATGTAAGATATGTTCTAATTTTCAAAATTCCAGCCGGTCACAAACAAACCAACTAGGGTTCATTCTTTGAATCAAGACAATTTTAAGTGTCAGTGATGAAATGTGCTCATTTCAGTCAGTGCAAGATATTCTTATACTTGGACGTAGGTATCAGTGTGTGACTAAGAATGTCGCCTCATAGTTTGGTGTTGGGTTGATTCCCGCCGTGCAGTACTTTGCAGTAGCGTCTTGTACTAAAGCACCAGGTAAGTAAATTTGGTGGATGAAAACTAAGCGGATGCTTTTCGTCTACATACATATATGCATACGTACATATGTGTTTGTGTATTTATACAGATATGCGCGTGTGTTTGTTTCTCACCGAATGAAAACCGCTCTGTTTTTTTGTTTACGCTCACGTATCATAGCGCTGCGGCATGAATTGACAGTAAAAGTAACCACCTGGCGCACAATAAGTACTGCACGCGAATTTATCGGCTAAGTTTTTTAAACCAGCGTCTCAGCATTGCTGCACACTAATAAATACAACCAGTAAAATATCAAAAGAGAAGGAATCTCATGGGTGTATGTATATATAAGACGGATATGTGTGTTATACTTATTTTATATTTGTGTTTGAAAAACCTTGTGACCATTTTTGTCTCTCGGTCCAGGACTCGTCGATAGATTATCCTGTGAAAATGAAAAAAAATATCTTTATTTTATTTTACTACTAACCGATTGGTTTCAGAATATTTCAACTACAATCTTTTATTACGTTCTATCTTAAAGTACCTCATTATTTCTAGGCGTTTATGATAATCTCTTCATACATAACTCAGAATGGTTATGATAATAAGAGATGATAATGTATAACCAACATAGAGAGCTTTAACGTTTGAAAATACTTTATTATTTGTTGTAAATATTTGCATTTTTACAACCTTAATCGAAGCAATCACATCTCTAGGGCCGTTGACCACCAAAACAGTTCATTCATTTTATTCTTTGTCGTTCAAAAGAATACGAAGCCTGTTGTGTTTGACAGCGACCACGTCACAGAATGTTGACGGTATTTCCGACATTTATAATAGACTGCACTCTTAGAAAACAAGCGACAACTAAATATAATAGATTTTGCGTGTCCTTGAATGGTGAAAATGAATCTTTCACAATGTGAGACATTTATTTCAATGTAACATTATATTACGTGTCAAATCTTAGACATGATAAAACTGAGGAGAAAGTATTGCACTATGGCTGAAATCCGTTTTTGGCCAGTGTTGATCGCGTGACAATAACAGAAATGTAACCGAACACCACTCCATATATCACTGCATATCACAACACTAAATGTTGATGAGAAATAAATGAAAAGTACAAATCGACTGCGTTTAGTGCTTTAGGTATAGTTTGTCAGCACTAGTAATTTGTCAAAAATGAAAAAGTGATTATCCTACTAGCAGTAGGATAACTCATTTGTAGTATGTCTCGGTTTCACTGGTAACCTGTGAAATCAAATTTATTTTCTCATTGTACTGGCAGGTTGTGATAGTGTGTATATTTTTGTCACGATACTGCGTATTTCAAGTGAACTCGAAGCTGAAGCCATTAACAATGTACCAAATATATATACATATGAGTATGTGTGTATACGCATATATATATATATATATATATATATATATAATTGAATCGAAACAGTAAGGTAAAAAATTGGATATTAATTAATATCAATTTAATACCAAGGAACAAGCACATTAAAAGAATCAAGGAGATTTCTAAAAAATATCTGAGATATCAAAGGATTATTGTATATGTATATACAATGGAGACCACTAGGTGGACTGTTAATGTGCTAGAAGAAGATCACATGTAATGTGTCTACTAAGACCGAACTGTTCTCAAAGGAAATTTAGCGAAGTAACGAAAACGTATACGGGCAAGACAAGTGAAAATTACATAAATATATACAGTTATCAGTAAACTAGTTTCGAAATTAACATTTTCTTACCGAAAATATCTATTTCTCATCAGTACAGACCGCTAAATAAATATAATTCTCAGAACCGTATACTAGTTGTTCCCCACGAATGAAGCACGCGTACACGGTTCTGTTAATTACATTTATGGTAAGATACAAAAGTCTTCGTTTTTGCGCGCTCAATCTGGAAATATCTCTGCATAAAGTGGTTTCCGCATCGAATATACCAGCTTTGAGAACGTGGTTATAGTTAATTAAATTAAAACAGTAAGGTAAAAGTTGGATATTAATTAATATCAATTTAATACCAGGGAACAAAATCATTAAAAGAATCAAGGAGATTCAGAAAATGTTTATTTCGAAACTAGTTTGCAGATAATTGTATATATTTATGTAATGTTCACTTGTCTTACCCGTATACGTTTTTGTTCCTTCGCTAAATTTCCTTTGAGAACAATTCGGTCTTAGTAGACACATTACATGTGATCTTCTTCTAGCACATTAACAGTCCACATATGCCCCCCAATTATTCACTCTGAGATTGAAATTTCTCAACCACTATGTTTATAAGACAACCTCCGCTCTATCTTCAGCCTGAAGGGAATGATTATACTTACTTTAGACTCCACGTTCCCTGTTTTTTATCACTCTCACAGGAATCAGTAATAATGAAATCTAACACTCCTGCATTAAAATCCCACTCACTCCACTGAATACATCAGCATCTTCTATCGGTCTCTTAATTCTAATTGAAGCAGGAGCAGCAGCATGTCTTAAGTTATATTTCGTCCTGCGTTTTAGAACAGGCATCTTGCCATTCCCTGCCTCCAGCGCAAACCACCATTCATAATGAGCTTACATTTGTGAGGGAAGAAACATGGCTGCTGGTCACAGCCAGACAGTGTTTTGCATGATGATCTTAAAATAAGGAATACAACAGCAACAAAAAATCTTGTGGGTTACATGTTGGGGGATTACCTGTTCAAAAAATCTTTGGGGTTACCTGTACTTGAGGGTTACCAGGGGCAAATTGTAAGTCGGCATATAAAATCAAGCCTCTCTTATTCCTCACACTTTCTCGTCTGGCGGTAACTGGCGGTAGCAACACAAGAGTAATCTCCAACAATATGTTCACGAGATGACATAATGCTTAATGAAGACAGTGATTTTATATTTTTGTATCATGGTGTCATTGTTCCTGGCAGTACGAACAGTTTTCTTAAAACGAGAGACTAAATTTAGATACCTGTAATAAGCTTCAGAATATATGGCAATTCAGTGTTTCAAACTCAATGAAAAATTGAAGGTTTCTTTGGTGTCTCATAATTTTTGCAGAGAGAGATTTAAAGCAAATAAGAATGTTTCATTCCTTCATGAAATTTATGTTCTTTGGTAAGCAGCAATCATATTAGAAACTGAAAGAGAAAGAGTTCATATAACTGGAAAAACGCTCATTTCATTTTCTACAATATACTTAGAAAAATTGCAAGAGATTGCTTCATGGGTGATCCATATCAAATATTAAGCATTGTAAATAAAAGGCATTCAAACAAGAAATGTGAATATTGTTAGACAAACGCACGAGAAACCCTGCCGTTAATGGGGAAAATGGCTAATAACATTGCTTGATAGATACAATTATATAATATACTATATATAAATGCCGGTAGATGGCCTCTGTGTTTAAACTAAATCTTTGGTGAGCCATCATTGTTTTCCAGAAAAAGTAACAAGGATTTATTCAAATAAGAAGAGGTTATATGAGTGTATCGTATAGAAGTAAGGACGTAGGTTATATGTCTTAAAATACAGGTGAGATCGAGCACTACTGAAAATATTACACCCACTCATATATAGGAGACAGATAGATTCAATTAATGTAAAGGTAAGAATATCATGAAGAAAAGAATATACAACTAGAAATATTTGTTTCATTTTAGAGAATTAAAACGCAGAGGGAAGGTAAAGAATATATAAAGAAAACATAAACAGTGAAAGTTTCTATACAATTGATTCGATAAAGACAAGAAGAAATGCGACTGAATTAAATGAAGACGAATAAACAGAATTAGGAAGGTACGACATATATATGTATTCTACGTTGATCATGAGCTATGTCGCTAATCCGATTTTAGCGCAAATTTCAGTATAGATGAACTGATACTCTCATTCACTCAGACACTCTGATCTACAATATGTTGCCCTTAGATTGAGGGCAACGTGACATTAGTTCAATACGATAAGATAAAATAATAATCGTGTGTTAAGTAGACTTCATATAAAACAAAATCATTCTACAAAACACTACGAGGTTGACGAGTGAATAAATAAACTAAAATATATATCTAATGATTATATTTTGTTTCATATATACACCGCAAAATATGTAATTGTTTAAAAGTTTAATATACCTTGTACTCAAAAACAATAGAATATCACCTTTATATATGTATATGTATGCCTATATAGATGGGTGTCTTATGTATTATGTAAAGTCGTCGTTAAAAGTATGTTAATTTAGTGATTTTGTCATATATTTATTAATTTATTAATTATTATCAAGCGTTTTACTACCTATAAGTGCCCTGTGCGGCGAACATCAGACAATTCCTACATATATGTCACCGCAGTTCACTAAAACCTTATTCTAAATGTCATTGATGGGTAAGAATTGCTGCTATCTCTAGTGACCGAACGTTCATCATTGACAAGACGAAGGAAATTCGAAATCACGCTATCGAGTGGTCTCGTCGCTGAAGGTGGCGGGGAAAGAACTTCTCCGCTAGCGATATAAACAAGCGTGTATTTTGCACTAAAAGCTAATGTGAGATTTTCTCTCATGGTATCTACCGCAGTATATCATCTCAATATATGGCCATAAATTAATAAATCAACAGAGGACACAAATCTTCTGAGAGTAAGCAGTTTACATGTCAAGTTATATATACTTCTGGAAATGTCTGAAGTGACCAATGAGATATGCCGAAGAGTATTAATGGATTTCAGCGTTATCATCTATGAGATGGAAACGAACATGTTTTGAAAGACACATAGACTCACTCACACACACATACACACAAACACATACATACATACATATCTACACACACATTCACATATACATACAGACGTAATATTTTGCTAAATCTTGAAGTGTATTGTTTGTCTATTTTGGATTTACCCTCTTTTTCTCTATATATGTTTTCATTTCCCACCAGAATTCACTTTTTCTCCATCCTTCTTATTTCCTAGTTCGCTGTGAAACCATTGTAGATAGTTCATAGTTAATAAGTACTTTACATTAACTAAACGCCATTAACATACTATCTCATTCAACTTCAATATATAAAGCACCCCTCATTCACCCACAATAAAATACCTTGTTTTGCCACCTTTTATGCTACGACCTTGATGTATAAGCGGCAGTTTTAGTATTTCCTTTCCAATCTCTTTCTGATATGACAAATGTTTAAAATAATATTCATAATGCATGTTACAAATTTAGACATATATCTCGTTTACAAATTCATGCTGGTCCATGAAGAATTAAATACACGGAATTTTCCCAAATAGCTTTAACGATATTTGAAGTATGAAGGGTTCTTATCATTAGGAGTTCCGTTGTTCAGTTTGAGATCTTGAAACCCGGATGACTGATCTTCACTTCAATTTCGACAGCTGGTGATCAGGGTTATCTTGCGTAGTTTAATATCTATAGTTGCCCTCTGTGAGTTACATCTCTCTCGTAGTGAACGTGTCTTGAATTAGAAACCAATTGCGATTTTTATTTCAATTAGAATCTACAATTAACGTACTTTCCACTAGTGACTCCAATTTTGAAAGTGTAGACTATGGAGATATACTGTAACAGATTCTGAAAATGATCAAAATATTCTGAACGGGTAACAGTTATCCAGAAAATAAGAAGAGATTTTGTATGATCTTATAAATCTTACAGCTTGTGCAGTAGAGTATCCGGCCACAGGACGGACATTCAAAATGTGCAGTTTTATGTAGTCAATGTTTGATTTTATGTATTAACTTTATATGATGCGATATAGAACTGTTATTCAGTTTACACTCTGATTTTCATGGGGTTGTAGAGATTGTAGAATGTCCATGTCTCTTTAGGACTTGCTTTTTAACAGTAGACACAAATGAATTTCCATAACTGGAGGAATAACCCTTGGATTTCAATTTATATGGTAAAAGAAAAAATTCTCGCTCATAGTAAATATATATTTGAATAATTAGAAGAACGAAGACAAGTTTTTACGGGGACAGGCAACACGTATATGCAAATTATGCTTCAACTATAAACGTTAGTTTAATTTCATTTCATGCATAGCAATCGTCATATATTTAAAATATATTTTCTGCAAAGTATACCAGAATTTTACATAATGCTGTATTCGTCTTATGTTAGGAACAATGCTGTAGTTCTAAATTTCTTACTTAGATTACTAGCTGAGTATACCTACGGGTCGACGTGCAATGTATCTTATGTGTGGCAGAGGGGGAATTTGATTCCCCATTGTAGGATTTTATCATGTTTAAAACTCAGGTTGTATTATCAGTCATGAACGAAACTAACATGTGATCCATCAAAAAATCTTTTAATGTTCGTGAGCAAATGTTTCCATTTTTCTCCACTGCTTTCTAAAATTATATAATCGTTTTCGGCAATTTGATATGACGTTTTTATTTTTTCAGAATTATTCAAGAACCTTGAAAAACACCACAGGACTTGTAATAATGTTGCTACAAATAGTAAACAGCACGTGTTCTTACCAAAGATTGCGAATACAGATTGATAGAGAATTACCAGGTGTTCAATCAGAAAAATTAACATAGTTTGAAATTACAAACGTCACGAAAGTGATGTATTTCAATGTTTGCATAAAGTCTTTTATGCTAATTAAAATGCTGCAACCAAAGAATTTCACATATGTGAAATTGCAGTTTCTTTTCGGGCGACACACGGTTTAGAGCGAATAATCCCTTTGTAATTGTAATTATAGAAAATACTAAACAAACATTTAAGATTAACTGATTGAAAAGTTACATACAAAGAAGTTATTCTATTGGTTCCTGTTGATTCAGGCATGTGAACTGCATAGAAGGAGACAAATTATATTCAGACTGTTGAATCTTGGTCGATAAATGAACTGCATAGCTGAAGAAAGGTATTCTATTGTAGCTGATAAGTGAACAATAAAGCTGTAGAAAGCCATTGTATTGTAGCTGATAAGAGAGCTGAATTGTTACCGTCTGTATACAATCATTTGAATTGCTCTATTATAACGTGACCGTTTAAGTAGCTGGTCTGCCGAAAGATGAAATTAAAACAGCTTGAACTGGCGTTGCAGCAATTAACAGTATATGCAGACTGTGAACAGGGGGTAGTGCCTGGCTTTTAAAATCCCTCTGAAAGGGTGTCGAAGCTATTCGCTTAATAGGTAGCATAATATATGTTTAGTCGGGCAGCTAGTATTTCTTTTTGTCGCATTGTTTTATAAAAAATTGTTTTATTTCTGAGGTCTGTTTCAAATGGCAATCACATCTCTAGAAATAGTAGCCTCCCTGGATCCATGGGTTGCACCAACACACTCTAGTGAAAAACAAATCCGAATTCGGCGTTGCTGCAGGCACACTGCACACAGGGCAGCCATCAACAGAAAGCGTACAGTAGTCTAGCTCAGCTGAGGAGGAGGACAGGAATTGGTGGCAGATTCCTTGGCATGAAGTTGTAGATATTTTTCTTGAATTCGGAATCCTCAACATCTTCATTAGTTACACAAATACAGCTACCAGTGTTCAAGCAGTATACATCTCGGATCCAAAATCAGCGCGGTTCTGGCCATTTTAGGATAGGAAGACTAGGAATATGTGGGTGAGGTATGGAAGAATTGCATCAATCCAGATCCTAGAGCACGCAGATATTGTTGAACTTTGTGATAACGGACGTGCAATTTATTAACACGCTAAAACTCACGCCGGAACTCTAGTACGAGCTATAACCATAGAAACACATCTACTACTTCTTTTAAACATTAACAATGTCTGGTTTCTCGACATGCCGGTATATCGACGTCATAATTAAAATACAACGAAAAAAAGAAGGAAATCGTCTTAGATCGGAAACCTCTTACAATTAAACACCAACTTAGTGTGTAGCAAGTTTATGTCTACCATTATTTTTCAGTTATGTTTAATGTAACTTAATTTCGCCTATTTACTTCAGTTTACAGCGGTATCCTGTTATTCTCTCATTGTATTCCATCTATTTATTCGTACAAATATGATTTAAACCACTTCGCCCTTCTTCAGGACTGTCTACTTACCCCATCTATCGATCATTCTCTATCCCTCTATCCTACTCTCTCTCTCTCTCTCTCTCTCTCTCTCTCTCTCTCTCTCTCTCTCCCCTCTCTCTGTCTGTCTGTCTCTCTCTCTCTCTCTCTCTCTCTCTCTCACACACACACACACACACACACATTTCCCACAGTTGTATCCTAATTTGCCCATCAGTCCCTCGAGCATCCGATCCATCTCGATTTATCCATTTCACTAATTGTCTATCAGTCTAGTTGTCTCTACCCACCTATCCACATTCATTTTCTACTATCTGTAGTCTATCAGTGTTCTAGTCTCCTTCTGTATCAATTTCATTTATTCTTTCTTCCATTTTTTCTTTCATTCTTTCTTTTTGCTTCTATTTATTTGTCAAAGAGCCTAACTATCTATTTATTTTTGTATCTGCCTCCCTTTTAATAATTTTATGTGTCTGCGTATATCTGCCACCTCCTGCGTGAATATTTAGGGAACGTTCATGGTTGAGGGAGTTTTTCAAGTAATACGCTTTATTTTGATACTTATCCACTCTGAAAGGATGAAAGGGTGAAAGACAAAATGAGACGCATCAAGACTTGAACCCATGATTTACATGGATGAAGCTAAATACACGAAGTGTTTAACTCATGTACTCCATTGTTATTCATCTAAATGAATATGAAGAAACTGATATGAACGAAAACAATTTTGTCATACATCAAAGAGAGCTGCGAAATAAGTATATAATGGTAGAAAAGTCTAAAGTATTTTGTAATTGATGCTGTATTGATTTCATGAGTGAATGGAATTATATTGTAAAGATGATTCTGTTTACGTAAAAGAGTAAAGATTATCTTTCATGATATTCACTTTGTTGTTCTCCCGTTGTTCTCGCCCCATGGGAGCGATGATCGAGTGGAACTGCAAAAGCAACCCTCCTTGGTTTGTTTGTATTCAATTTGTTACCAATTATTTTACTCTGGATAACCGAATTTCAACCGCTGAAAATAAGCTACAGACTGCTTATTGTTTTTTTGAAAATATGATATTGATTTTTGTCTGGAGGAATTATTTTTGCACTTGCTCCTCGTAGCCCTCCGAGTCGGATGAGATCATTATCATCAGAAAAAGTTAACTGGAAAAAATTAAAAGTCTGATTTGAGACTTACTGAACTCCAATTGCAGCGTAAATTAATGCCCATGAATTACAAAATATCAAGGCTACTTCTAACACACAGTTGTAGTTTTTAATTCAACTTGTTAATGCTGCATGAATTCAGTCCTAAAATATTAATAAGCTACCTCGTCTCTTCTACTTTTTAGTTGGTCTGCTAGTATGTTATTGAATGTCCCCATTTTACATCTTCCATTTCATGAGAAAACTCAAAGCAATTTGACAAAGTTTATCGAGTACATATGCAATTTAGAGATTAAAGATTATTCATTCATATTTGTAAACTTTAATAACCTTTCTTTCCTTTTTCTTCTAAAACACATTTGCGATTTGATTGGTTTGGTGGGTACTCATAAAAATGTGGAAATCTGTTAAATTGATTAGTTTCCAGCAAAGATGCCAACCGATTTATAGTCAGAATTATTATGTGATTTCATTTATCTTGATCCCGGGAGAGAGTTTTACTGAGGGGAAAATAATAAAAGGAAAATTCTATTTAAAAGTGAAGTGTTTTTTTTTGCTTTTAACACCGTGTTGCTGCACTTGCTACTGTTTCATCCATTTTCTATTAGTGAAGTCGATTAATCACACAAAATGTAAACAAATGTATATAAATTCAACGAAGCCATTGCGTTTTAACAAGGCTATTAGATACAAGAGGACACAGGAGATCTGTTAGTAAACTGGGAGAATGCCTATATCTTTTATCTTTTATCTTTTATCTTTTACTTGTTTCAGTCATTAGACAGCAACCATGCTGGGGGCACCATCTTGTAGAAATTTTTCTTCGAATGTCTCAACCTTAATACTTATTTATTTAAAGTCTGGTACTTATTCAATCGATCTCTTTGTCGAACCGTTAAGTTGCGGGGACATAGACACAAACACCGGTTGTCAAGAAGTGGTGGGGGATTGAACACAGACACAATGACACTCACTCACACACGCACATACACACACACACATATATATATATATATATATATATATATATATATATATATATATATGCATATATACATGCATACACACACACACACACACACACACACACACACACACACATATATATATATATATATATATATATATATATATATATATATATATATACATATGTATATATATACATATATATGTGGTTGGCTCCAGCTCAAATCCAAGCACTGGGTTCGTCAGTTTCCATTCACTCTCTGCGGTTGATGTTTGTGCCAAAACTGATTTTGAAATCCAACTCAGCGAGGACGACGATGAGGAGGCGATTGAGCAGGATAGGGCGAAGATCTTATTTGTAATATTTAGGAGTGAGATGTTCCGATAGTTGTTGCAATCCTCTCGATCTCCCTTCTTGTAGATGGTCATGATAGTTGCATTGCGGATGTCGTTCGGGGGTGGGGCTGTCTTGCTTTCCCAGATCTTGAGGATAAGGAGCATCGGATGATTTCTCAGCTCAGGGACACCGTGCGTGAAAACTTCAAATGGGATGTTGTCTGGCCCTGGAGATTTTTCCGGCTTCATGCGCGCAAGTACCTTGTTGAACTCATGGCATGAGAGCGGCAAGGATATCCAATGGCGGGTGGCGAGCTGTGGGGTGTTTTATAGGAGATCGTCAGGAGTGCGTGAGTGGTCGTTAAGTAGGCACTGGAAATGGGACTGCCAGCGATCGAGGATTCCTTGGGTGTCGGTTATCGCAGAGCCAGCTGCGTTCTTCAGGCTGCCCACAGATGACCTTGTGGGGCCGAAGATTTCCTTGGTTACGGCATAAAAGCTGCGCAAATCTCGTTGGTCTGCATAGTTTTGCATTTCCTTCCTCTGCTTTCCTCTGCCACGTCGAGCTTCTTTCAATTTCCGTCGACCAAATCCATCCAAAAGGTTTTACTCGGTCGGAGACTATAGTGGACGAAACTCGCCCAAGGTGACACTCAGCGGAACTGAACCCTGGACCATGTAGTTGAAAAGCAAACTTCGTGCCAATATAATACAATGAGCTGGCAAGATAGTAATTTCGTTTCACGCAAAGAGAGTTACGATTTTTTGGAATGACGTTTGTCAATGTTATGATTTTTCCTTTCGATATTTGATAGCCGTTATTTTTAGCTTACTATAGAAGCAAATTGCGCGTAATTTTGTTTGCAGCAGTTAGTTCAGTGTCAATTTTAACATAGTGTGCAAAAACTAACATTTGCACCATATTTTGCGTTTTTTTTTTCTTTTAATTTCCGTAAAGGCAAGTGCTGAGGCTCACAAAGAGATATACGAAGTTTATGGTGTTGGCTGCTTAACCTGTCAGAATTGGTTTTAAAATTCCGTTTTGGAGATTTTTCACTCAAAGATGTCCAACGTTGTAATCGACCTACTGAAGTTGATGATCACTGAATCAATGGCATAATTGAATCTAACTGCGCGAGAGACTGCAGAGAGGTTAAATATATCAAATACAACGATTGAAAATCACTTCAAATATCTTGGACTCGTTAAGAAGCTCGATATTTGGGTTCCACATAAATTGAAAGAGATTCACTTAACACATCGAATCAATATCTGCGATAGGCATCTCAAACGCTATAAAATCGAACTTTGTTTGAAACGAATCATAACTGGTGATGAAAAACGGTTTGTCTACAAGAACATCAATTGAAAACGATCATGGTTCAAGTTAAATGAACCAGCATAAGTCACATCGAAAACTGAATTGCAATTTGGTAGGATTACAAAAGCGTTGTGTATTTTGAGCTGCATTCAAGGAATCAAACGATCAATTCAGATGTTTACAGTCAACAACTAATGAAATTGGAAGAAGCAATCAAACAAAAACGGCCAGAATTGGCAAATCGTAAATGAATCGTGTTCCACTATGACAATGCTAGACCAAGGCTACTCGTGAAAAAATATTGGATCTTAGTTGAAAAGGGATGTAACATCAACCATATAGCTCTGACCTTGCACCATCACATTACCACTTATTTCGAAGTTTGCAAAATTCTTTGAATGATAAAACTTTCAATAATGATGATAACCTGAAATTATATTTGCTTCAGTTTTTGGCTGATAAGAACCAGATGTTCTATGAGTGCAGAATCATAAAGTTGCCAAAAGATTGCAAAAGGTCATCGAACAAAATGGAACATATATAACTGATTAAAGTTCATTCTTTGTATGAAAAACACATGACTTATATTTCATATTAAGAAACCGAAATTACTTTCTGACCAGCCCAATATGTGTGTGTGTGTGTGTATGTGTGAGTGTGCGTGCGTGCGTGTGTGTGCATACAGAAAGAGAGAGAGACAGACAGACAGACAGAGGAAGGGAGGTAGAGAGACTTACACGTATATCAATGTATGAAGGTATGTATTTATGTGTGGTGAATGTGCATATATATATCTTGATGGAAAGAGGCGAGTAAAAATGACTAGTATGTTTCTGCATACGTCTTACAATTATGTGCATAAGATTAGCATTTTTACACACACACACATACACACACACACAAACACACACAAACACACACACACACACACACACACACACACACATACACACACACGCACACGCACAAACACATTTATATATCGTAGTTTCAGTGTGTGTGATCCTCTGCTCACATGTGTGTGTGGCTACTCATATGTATATGTGTTTTGTAACAACTGATGATTGTGTTAATATAGACGGAAATATGCTCAGTCAAAAATAAAGTTCCTAGATGCAAGAAAGCGTAAATATGTCTTTTGGGTAACATAATTCGTTGAGCTGTTGACCTCTTTCAATTTGCAAAGATCAATGTATACATGTAAGTATCATGAAATTAATTTTCGCGCGTATAAATGTAAAGCTCCACTTTTCGGCTTTCAGCGTTGCTACATCTAATCCATCTTCATTATGTCTTATCATAGTGAAACCAATGCATCGAGGAAATTCAATATCCATATTGAATATGTGTGTTCTAATATTAAGTTTTTATGCCACGAGATAAGTATAGTAATTGTAAACAATGTGGTTAATTATTTTACATCTAAACATTGGAAATCTATAAGGTTGTGTATGTTTCGAATAATATGAGGGAATATACGTGTATGCTCATGTGTATATATATTTCCATTATATACACTTTTATTATATTCGTAAGGGGCAGAAGTTTCGCAGTGACTCAAGGGTTGAGAGTTTTGTTCGTTGGAACTTATCAAACTGGTTTTCAATTAAGGGTCGTATTCTTATAAACCCATGACAATGGCATTTCCAGAATTCTGCAGGAACAAATTATAAAAACAATTACAACGTCATGCGCATAATGCATAGCTTTAAAATTGTTTATCTATTAGGCAATTCAGTAAATAAACAAATCAATAAAGAGGGAAAATCAAAACATATGCATATGGCCACTATCTTCAGGCTGAAACGTAAAGGATTGTATGTATGTTCTATTTTGTGTTTGCTGCACATCTATCATTACTTGGTTTACCGATATATATATATATATATATATATATATATATATATATATATATATATATATATATATATATATATATATATCCGGCAAGAATGGGGAACAAATTCCAATGGTCGAGTCCTTTCATCAAATTAAATCACTTCGCATCAGATTTAAAGACCATCAAATTAAAGACCACTAAAATGCTCGCAAACTCTTTTGCCCTTGCAATATGCAGAATGTCCAGCATTAATTCTTTCAGTGCCCTTTCAACGTCCGCTTAGATCGCCATCTCTGGCCGTCAAATACAGAAACGACCCAGAAGTATTAAGACTGTTCGCGGACAATTTACTCCGAGAAACTCCCGACAAATTACCGCGTCCCGAATACATTTAGGTCTCTTCTCCAAAAAACTCTCTATAGTCAAGTGGGTCACATGGTGTAGTTGTGGCTAAGACGTCAAACATTATGTACGTTATGCTAGTACTCAGTTTTAAAGCCTGGTATTTATTCTGTCGGTTTGTTTTGCCGAACGGTTAAGTTACTGGGACGTAAACATTGCAACACAAGCGGTAGTGTGGAACAGACACTGACAAACCTACCTTCCTTCATACATTCATATAAACGAATATATGTATGTGTGTGGGTGAAGTATACATACATACACACACACTCATACATGTATATGATAGACACTCCCGTTGATGATTTATGAATGTTCAGATTTAGTCGGACGACATGCAGAAATGATTAAGTTATAGTGATCACGTGTTCGTGCTGCACATTAGATCACTCTCTCTATCAAATGGACGTTGTCTGGACATGTGCACGGTGTTGCACGCATCAGGTGTTGAAGTGACCGCAGAGCAACTGCAGATGAAGTCTTTTGCTCAAGAACACAACACACCACCCACTCTAGGAGATGAAACCACGAACTCATATTGTGGCCTTCTTTCAGTTTCCGTCTACTAAAATCACTCTAACCAAGGCTATAGTAGAAGACGCAAACTTCTTACCACAAGTCCTATATATATCTTTGTCATCACCTGTAATCTATGAGCATAATATACATGCATATGTATGTCTAGGGTTAAGATAGGTAATTATACTGGTAGTATGTTTAATGGAGACTTTTATCTCTTAGAGTATCATTTCAACCTCTAACTCTACTGACCTTATAAACATAAATATATATATATATATATATATATATATATATATATATGAGTTAATAGTATATGCTCATATGAAGTGGCTTGACTTAAACAGTTGACCGAATTCATCCACATAGTGCACCCATCAATTTCAGCCAATATTAATGTAGAGACAATTTTATTCTAGTATAAATATTTATAAATTTTCTAAACAATCCGAATGCGGTAAATTATGGAGAGGAGCGGCACACATAGGTCCTTTTTAGCTATAAATAAAATTATATATATTTTTAACAATATATTCTCCATTTAAAGCGACTAAACCTAAACAAGTCTTAGAGCCTTCGGGTTTGTTTACAAAATTTATAAATATATATACTAAATTTATCTTATGGATAGAGTCTTACACACGCTAATACACGACTTATAATCCCCAATCCTGTGTATACAATGATTGGGGCATAACTAGCCGGTATACAGCACTTACTCGGTATTACCTGTATCTTTGGGTTTGGTTAAATCCAATACCCTCCTTAACCTTATACTAAATTTATCTATACATTAAAATTGGCTGAAATTGATGGGTGGACTATGTGGATGAATTCGATGCGTACGGACATTGAAGTCGTGTTCAACTCCCAGTAGTCTGACCCATTTTTTGGTCAATAGTTTAGGTTTAATCGCTTTAATTGGACCAAATATTACTAAATAATATATAATTATAGTTATTAAAAAGAACGTATGTGTGTCGCTCTTCTCTGTATTTACAGCTTTTAAGTTTATTTGCAAAATGTATATATTTATATATTATTTGCATTGTACATGCACACACATATACAGGCATCCGTTACATCTATCAACACATAGACTGACCCTTCCATCCATGCATGCATCCACCCATCCGTGCGTTCAGCCATCAATCTATCCACCCAACCGTTCATACCTTTTGCTTACACTCCTAAAAGTCTAATTCCGTTGTAATCAAGAATAGTAAATATCGATTTCAAATTTTGACACATGGCCAGTAACTTCGTCAGAGGGGTTAAGTTGATTACATCGACCACCCCATCAGTGCTCAACTGTCACTTATTTCATAGATCCGAAAGGAAAACAATGTTAACATCGTCGGAACTTGAACTCAACGGGAAGTTAAGTTTCCTCAGTTAAGGTAACTAGATATTAAGATTTGCAAATATCGTTCTCCTTTAGAAAAGGAACTATGGACCTAATGCTTTTTTGTTGATTTTTCTTGTTATGCATTTCCAGATCAGATCCAGCGAAGCTGATCTAGATTTACGGCATATCTAAAACAGCTGAGTAAAATCTGTTAATAATGTGTCTACGGATTGTAGCATGCCATGTGGCAGTATAGAGGTTGTTTTATGGCTCGATTTGATGAACCGTGAATAAAAAGGGTTAAAAATCATTAAAAAGCAAACATTACAAATCTAAAGTCGGATGAAACTCGATAATGTATGTTGGTGAATGCAATTTAATAGAAATTGTAAATTTCTTTCATTTTCAGAAGAATCAGAAACATGTTTTGAAATCTCGTGAGTTTCAAAATCATAGACTTGATTCCGAAGAGAAAGAAAGAATAACATTTTCCGAAAGAAAAATTTAATTTAATTTTACAGAGATAACGGCGATTCATTCTCAGATAACTGACTGGCTTAAATTCTAAGAAAATCCTTTCTCTAAAACATTTAATTGAAAGTTCTTGAGAACATAATTTTCGATGTAATGCACACATCTATATAGTCGTTCTTGTACTATTGTTAGTGAATATATATTCCTTAGATATTTCTCTCTCATGAAGCAACCACTACACTCTTGCCCAATAGATGTCATTAAATATGTAGTGATATGTAGCCATTAAGAAATACACAAATCGAGTGTGTATTCATTACAAATATAGATATAAACATGTAACATTTTACACTGTAACACAAAGGTCATAATTTGTATAGCATGTGTTTTTTTGTCTTCAAATATTTTCTAAAATTGTTCACATACAGAAATGCAGTATATTAACTGAAACATTTATAAATCGAATATTAGTGCAGCTATTTATAATTTATATTGGTTTCAAATTTTGGCACAAGGCCAGCAATTTCAGTGGGGCCGGATTACTCGATTACAATGAACCCGGAACTTGACTGGTATTTTATTTTAACCACCACGAAAGGATGAAAGACAAAAACGACTTGTGTAATTATTTATAATTAATCTGGAAAGTGAAAATCGATTCAAAAGTTCTGTTAAAAATTAAATTACCTACAATAAAATAAATCTAGTGAATATTCACGTTTTGTTTCTGAATCTTCTCCCGCAAAGAATAATACAGGCGGTTTTGGTGTTACTTTGTATACAGTAGTTTACAGAACAGTTATTCAATTCATCGTGGACAATTCGAAGATTTCGTCTTCTTATCTTTATCATATTCCTTCTATTTCCCGTTTTTTATCTTTTATTGCTTGCATATGTTTGTGCATGTGTGAATATGTGTGTGTCGGTGTGGTCATATGTCATTTGATAGTCAGTTATCCTTGTAAATACTACACGTCAGGCAAATCTCTAGACAGTTGAATGGCAGCCCAGTCAAGATGGTATTTTCTTCTTCTACTCTTGTTTCTTGCACACATCTACAAAATGACCTTCTAAAATGAAATTCCATTATGCAGTTGAGGAGTACATTTTCATTGCACATTTTATGTAGTGTTCTCACTACATGAATAAATGAAGTTTGTACGAAACGTACGTACTGCTATAACCTATTGAATTTTTGTTGCTTTTCTTCATATATATATATATATATATATATATTATTTTGTTTAAAAGAGTTCCAACACTGTCTGGTTTTTATGTTTTATTTATATTCCTGCAGAACCAATGTGGGGTATAGAATATGGAATATACAATATATAATATAAAATAAAATAAAATAAAAATGGATGGCACCATGAAATAAAGTATTGAATGTAGATGAAATATTGAGTGTTCAATATAAAGGATCAAATATATAAATATAAGTATATAAAGGCGACTCGAGTTTCAGGGCTATTTCCCTTCGTCATGGCCGGTATGACAGACTTTAACAAACTGTAATAAGTTGGCTGGTTTTCTGTCTTTTATACCAATTCCTTTGGACAGCAGCAGTAGGTGTTTGGCAGTAGTATTTTTAGAATTGATGTCAAATCTATTTTTAGAAATAATGATATTTGAGTAATTGTTTTGTGTTTGGGTGGAACAATTACTCAAATATCATCATTTCTTAAAATAGATTTGACATCAATTCTAAAAATAGCCAAACACCTACTGCTGCTGTCCAAAGGAATTGGTATAAAAGACAGAAAACCAGCCAACTTATTACAGTTTGTTAAAGTCTGTCATACCGGCCATGACGAAGGGAAATAGCCCTGAAACTCGAGTCGCCTTTATATACTTATATTTATATATTTGATCCTTTATATTGAACACTCAATATTTCATCTACATTCAATACTTTATTTCATGGTGCCATCCATTTTTATTTTATTTTATTTTATATTATATATTGTATATTATATTATATATTGTATATTCCATATTCTATACCCCACATTGGTTCTGCTGGAATATAAATAAAACATAAAAACCAGACAGTGTTGGAACTCTTTTAAACAAAATAATATATTCCTCTATACACAATCATACAAAAAAAACACCTTTTTTGTAT
>NC_142930.1:134889256-134901756 GCF_046866305.1 Octopus bimaculoides
CTGTATTTTTTCTCGCTCATCATTTTTCTCTCTCTTTCTTCTACTAGGCCGAGATCGAAATGACAGTCCTTGGTCCTCAGACCTGTATCTTCTATCTATGAGTTATTGTCTTAAAACGAAACTGGTACGTTTTCTGAAATACTTTCAATGGTTACACTCAACTTTAGTCACTAGGATGTGGCCTTAACTCTCATCGAATGCGCTGAGGCATTTTATGTTTGTGTTCACTGGCTGAGCAGTGAATGTTATCATGTGACTTGACTGCCAAAGATATGTTCCAACATCCATGATTTAATGTAGTTGTGTCAGCGCATGGGTTCTATCAGTTGTCAACAGATACCGCATATCTCATACGTGGACAGTGGCCGGTAAGTCAATAGCCTATGTAAGTGTTCGCCTGGCGGCGACCAGTTTCTTGGTAGCTTATGCGGACGTGGATGATCCAGTTATTTGATTATCGACAATCTTGGAATCGAAATATCAAACTTGAGCATGACACGATTTGAGCTAATATCGTTGAGGAAGAAACCCAGCTCTGCAAAAATATTTATATTTATCCCGTTGATATTATAGCCAATATCATAATGTTATAATGATATACATTGATATGGACATCGATTAGTACAGCTAATTTTATTTATTCTGTATTTTCAATGCAACTTCGTTGGCAGTTGAAAAAATATCTTCCAACAAATCCAATTTTGTTAATCAACATAAACTGGTTAATAGTGTGCCTAATCATGTCGAATTTTCTTTTCATTTTATGTCTTTTCCAGAAAATGAATAAATAAATCAATCTAAATTTATATAATGGTTTATCATATTATGAATGTACTACATCGGATTTAATTGATATAATTTTATAATCGATATTTCGTACTCCGCTTAATATATCAAATTTAATCAGGGTATTACAAATTTTGTTTCTTCTTTTGGCGATAAACGATAACATTATCATGGATTCGACATAAAATCCCTTTTGTAGCCTACTCATTAATCTAGGATATAAAATCAGAATTGAATCTCAATTTCTGTCTGACCATTGTCACTACACTCACTAGAGATTATAGAGCAGATAATTCAATATCAATCCTTCATGCTTTCCTACTATCTGTAATGTAACCGTTTCTCGTGTTTCATAAATATCATAATATTCTGTCAGAGCCAAAACCATAACCTTTATTTTCGACCAAAAGTGTAATATTTTTACATTAGTGTTCAGGTTTGTCTGTTACAATCTAAAACTTTCATACTTATATCCATGTACCTGAGGTCTTCGGTGAGATTTAAGAAATGTTGAATTAAGTAATATATTCAATCCATAGGGACAGCTAGTTCTCATTCTCTTGTGCAGAGTAGGGATATCCTCATACTAATAGATCATTCGTCCTGGTGAACTCTCATTATATATATTCCTTAACATGAGGCTTATATATACACCCGCCGAATTACAACTAGAAATGAACAGTTTTATTAGCTATCACGTTGATCTGGGAAGCAATGTTGTATGGAAATGAGAGGCTTTGGGAATTAGAAGCGCAAAATCATCTCCACTTGAGCAGGTTTGGAAAACCCTTCGAAGAAATAACCACACTACAGCCGTAGCCTCATCTTGCGAAAGGAGAGATATAAGGACTGAAAACATTAGTCAATTGAAAGCCGTCAAATTATTTCAAATTATTTCAAATTTGTGACGTTTGAGTAATCAAACTCAAATATATTTTATTTGCTGTAAAAGCAAGAGAAATTTTGAATTCCAGTCAGAAGCAAGACAGTTGCGGCATAATTTCATGTCTTTCTCTCTCAACGTTTGAAAATCGGAGAAATCTGTCAAATTGGTTGCATCTTTGAAATTTAAAAACTAAAAAGTTTTAACGAATACCCTTGAATTTTCCCTCTCCCTATATTTCTACCTGTGTCATATAAACTACCTTCATTTTATATATATATATATATATATATATATATATATATATATATATATATATATATATATATATATATATATATATGCGTGTCTGTGTGCATGTGTGTGCATGCGTGTGTGTGTGTGTATTCACATGCATACCGTAATGGGTGTGTGTATGTGTATGTGTATGTGAATGAAACACTAGAAGGGGGAGTTTAGATCGGGGAGCAATCCAAGTAGTATCGAATTCACACAAATATATTCTATGACAGCCAACTTTAACTTTCTTAGTGACAAGTGTATACTGTTCTTGTATATATTTAAGAACTATGCTACTTTATGGTTACTACATTCACCATAAGCAGCCTGATTTTGTAAGGAATTTAATAGCATATAAATGTAATATACATTAACATTTCTTACAGTATTTTTTGTGATGGATTTCGTAGCAGACTTATGGAACTTTTGGCTGCTTTTAAGTACATGGTGAACCGGAAGGAAAGTCGCATATCTTGTCAATATAAAGTTCACGTTTGTAATATATGCAACCGAAAATATCATTTTATACCCCAGTCGTTTGTTCATATGTTTACATATTTGTAGTTTTCTAACGTTAAGAAAGTGTTTACCTTTAGTATCTTTGTTTTTCTATCATATTACTGATGTTATTCTATAGTTTGGTGTAATGTATTTTATGTTCCCTCTTACAGGGTGTTTGATAATATATTGTTTTATCCTACAGTTAATATAAACTTCATAGAAATCACTGAAAGTGGATTTGTGAATATTTTTATAGATGGGCTATCTGAATTTGTTTTTGCTTTTATTTGTATATTGTGTGCTATACCTGGGTATATCAATTTATCTGGATGTCCGTTGTTGGTGAGTAATTGTTATTTTATTGGGATTTTTTTCTCACCTGATGTATTGTATTGTGAAGGAACCCCAAAGTATTGCTTTAAGATTTTTCAGTTAACAAACAGTATAGGTTTTGACGTTTGATTTCTTCTTAGAACTATTCCTTTTGTGATTTTGCTGTGATTAGTTTGGTGCATCTATTATTTTTATGTAAGTATTCATATCTAGAAACGTAGTCATTGCAATGTTAGGAGTTTTATTTTAGTGTTCTCGGTGTTGGATTACTTAGACGCGTTTTCAATTAATAGGCAATTTAGTCGATAGGACAACTGAATTCACGGTGAACCACCCACGTATGTTTGTGTATGTGCATGTGTATTTGGATGGAGGTAGGAAGATATGTAAGTCGGTACTTACGTATGTATGTAGGAATGTATGGATGTGTCATCTTGTACAACACATGTTCAACATATATAGATGAAATTGTCCATACAACCACATCTCGTAAAACAAAATGTCATAGGGAATGCAATGTTTTGTGAACGAATATTGCATATAGTCACTGCTGGAAAGAAAACCAAAACTTTCTAGAGAACTTAATTAGAGAAAATAATACACTTATATGCTTTATGGAAATTAGTTCATTATTTGCAGAAAAAAAAAATCATATGTACAGCGAACACTTACGTCTGAAAGAAGTTGTTCTCTATTGAAGAGGTACAATAACGGTTAACATATTTACTTTCGACACTGCCGGAGTGTGTTCAGAATGAATAAGTAAGTCTCGGTTGGCAGTTATCAGCGCACAGCAGATAATATTTTGCTTAATGAAATGAAAATTTCTTGCAAGATACCTTGTTCTGGGGTTTGCATTGATGAGTCCCAATAATTTCGAGACACTGTGGGGTTCGAAATACATTAACCTAAGTGCTTTTTGGCTATAAAAGTGAAAGAGTTATGAACACAAGTTTGAAAGGAAATGTTGTTCTCCACAGAAAGGTATACCAGCGATTAGCACAATCTCGTCCGAATCAGCTAGTATGTATAAAGAAATAATGTGTGTGTGTGCATTTGTTTCGAATCCGACGGTGGTTTAGCTGGTTGAAACTTTGAAATCACAGTCAATAACATTCTTGTTTAAGAATAACGTGAGTGTGTGAGAGAGTGTGTGTCTGACTGTGTGAGTGCGTGTGTGTGTATGTGAATGAATATGTACTTTTTCAGAAGCACAGATACACATTTGAAAACAGTTATTACATGCTCACCCATGAACACGTGTAGCTGGCTCGCTATCGATGGTTTTATTCGTATCTAAGTTTATCTATTTGTCGCCACATTCAAAGTTTTACTCGATATACAACTCTGTATCAATATAACTATCTATATCTCTCTATATTAATTTACATGTCTATGTTTATCTCAATACCTTGTAATTTATTTATTCATAAATATAACTGTGTGTCTGAATACCTATCTCCGTCAATCCGTCTCAACGTTTACAAATTTATCTACATCACTATCTAATAATCAATATATGTGTCTATAATTCTCCCTGCTTATATTTATATATTTCTATGTATGGATTACAGTATTATAATATAAATTTAAAGTTTTGCTGATAACTATAACATTATAATTAATATTGAATATAAGAATTTATAATTAGGTATTGGTGGAATGAGGAACTCTGAAAATAAGAAAACGAATTTCAGATATATTAATAAATATTATCATCATAATGAATAAAGAATTCGAAACACAAAGACACTAACACTTGCCTACATATTTTTATACTTATACACACAAATATACGTGTATATGGGTGTATACGTATTTAAGTAGTTATGTATGAGTAGCGTATCCTTTATGACTATCATATTGGGAATTATTGGTAGAGCACTATTTCTTATTATGTAAATGAACAAATTGAGAAAAAATACTGAAATAGTTAATATCACCCTGTTGTGGGCTGTACGTGTATGCTTAATGAATATTATATTAATGGATTATAAATCACACCAAAGGAGGGAGTGCGGTAAAGTTCTTAGCTTTAAGGGTGGCGCGAAAGGCCTGGTTGGAGCCCCAGCCTTCCAAGATTTTTTACAGGGCTTAGAAGCATTGAAGGGCCGTTGAAACAAGTGTATGAATATGCTAATAGAATATGTTGGATAAAATCATAATTTAATGATTCTCCTGTATTTTCTTTTACACAAAACCAGGAATATTCAGCATCCTCATGTATATTATAAAACACAAAAGTTCTGTAGAAGGTAAAGAATTTAAAAGGCACACATTAAAACATACTAGAAAATATTTACGATAAATATGTTATATTTGTAAAGAAAAAGGAAGAGGACAAACGAATACAGCGAATTTGCCGTAGGGAGTGGGAAACCCGAGGTTTCAGACAGAGTTCTACTTCAGGGTTGCGTTGACAGAAGGGACATTAATAAGAGTCAAAAGAGGTTTCCAACCTCTACGTTTTGCAACTGATAGTTTGGACACTCTAAACAGAAAAGACAAAGAGTTGACGTCGGTTAGAGAATGACTAGTGTCCTCACCTCACTGCATTCCACTTTTCCCTACCTTTCAAAACCTCTTCTTTTCCTTTCCTACCGCTTCCTGTTCAGGAACAAAGATTCTATGGTCCTGCGTTCCTTATCAACTGCAGCCAGTTTTGGTTTAGAATATAGGTTGTAAAACACTGTTATATCTCATGAATTCCTCTCCTGTCAACCGGAGACTTCAGTGTACTAGTATATGTCGATTTCATACATTCATACAATTCTTGGCGACTAAGAAGAACATCATGCATACATGATCGCATGTATGCGTATGTATCTAGGTATGCATATATTATGCACACACACACACGCACCCACGTGCATGTAGGCGCAGGCGTGACTGTGTGATAAGAAGCTTCCATCCCAACCACATGGTTTCCAGGATAAATCTCACAGACACCTTGGTCATGTGTCTTCTGCTATACCCTCAGGCAGACCAAGTGTTTGTCAATGGAATTGTTAGATGGAAACTGAAAGATGCACGTCGTGTATATATGTATATATATATATATATATATATATATATATATATATATATATAAGTATGTGTGTGCGTGTGCGTGAGCGTGTGTGTGTGTGAAAGAGAGAGAGTGTGTGTGTGCGTGTGCGTACGTATTTGTGTATCTGTTTTTGTCCTTCCACCATCGCTTGACAACCAATGCTGGTGTGTTAAACTTCCCGTAACTTAGCACTTCGAAAAAAGAGACCGATCGAATAAGTACTAGGCTTCCAAAGATTAAGTCCTGAGGGCGAATTTTCCAACTAAAGACAGTGCTCCAGCATGGTCGGAGTCAAATGACAGAAACAAGTACAAGAATAAAAGAATAAATAAATACACACACACACACATATATATATATATATATATATATATATATATATATATATATATATATATATATATATATATATATATATATTTGTTGTTGTACTTGGGGATGGTCATATTGCCAGTTTAGCCAATATATATATATATATATATATATATATATATATATATATATGCATGGCAACAATAATGTGCATATTTGAATAGTTATGTCGAACTGAGAGGGATAGAAGCAGGGCGAAATGTTGCTATGACCCAGGAAGCGGTGTAGTACCTGGAAGAAGAAAGAAGAAAATCAAGAGCTGTAGAGTTATTATCTCAGAGTGCATGGACTAAATAGGATCTCCATAAGAGGTAGCTCACATGGACTAACCTCTGGAGGCTGGAACCTTTTCGCATCTCCTTCCTGTTGCGGTGTTGAATGACATACTCTCGACGGCAAAAAACCTGCACAGGTGGGGGTTGAGGAAAGACCAGCTGTGTAGAATTTGTGGAGAAAGGGGAACTTTTGCACACATCTTGGCAGGGTACAGAATAGCACTTCCTCAAGGTAGATAGAATGGCGCAACGATAGGATACTTGCAACATTTGCTCACATCCCTTTTTTTTTTTGTACTGGACCGTAACACAATTTCTTTATGCCAAAATTTAGGCACCAGCCCTCTTCCAAAATGTTAGCAATTTTAATTTTGGTTAAGAACTGAATTAACGACAAGCTCTGAAAGATGCTGTGTGTGAGTGAATTTCGGCCTAAAGAATATTATTCAACTACTACCGTAGTTGAATGATGGGGAGAAAGTTTCGCCGATATGTTAAGGATTATTATAGTAATACATATTGTTAACAATGAAAGAAAGAAAATGTAGAATTATGGATGTATAATTAACTCATTTGTTTGATGTTATGAGGATAAAAGTTCTTTTTATAAAAAACAATACAAATAAATTATAAGTTAGAAAGCCCAAGAATAAGAAGAGAAATGGTTTTTGGCGTCTACTATTTCTTTCTCTGAGCTTTATAATTTATGATTTATTTGTATTATTTTTTATAAAAAAACTTTCAACCTCATGATATACAAATAACTTAAATTTACATCCGTAATTCTCCATTTCTTTTTCATTATATATACATACATGTATGTATATGTGCGCATATGTATATATATAGTATATATGTATATATATATATATATGTGTTTATATAAATATGTATATATATATATATATATATATATATATATATATATATATATATGTGTGTGTGTTTATATATATTTGCATATATATATATATATACATACATATATATAAATATATATGTACATACATACATACATACATACACACACACACACACATACACACACACACACACACACACACACATATATATATATATATATATATATATATATATATATATATATATATATATATAGATATGTATATATGTGTGTGTATATGTTTCGATTGTATGTTTGTATGCAAACATGTAGACAGGAAAATAAACTGAATGACTACCGCTGTATGTGGTATCACTATAAATAATCTGATGAAAGCATTTAAAGTCTCAACCAATATCAATATATTTCAGACACCTCGTTTATAATTTTTCTTTTCTTATATTTGAAAAGGATAATTTTTACCGAAATATTACCGTATCTTGAAACGATTTATGCAGGGTCATACGACATCCATCCTCTGACTTTCCATTTATGCTGTGCTTAACCTCTCACCAGCATTGCTTCATGATCATTGCCAACATTACTCTCGATTACACTTTCAACGTTACAAGGAAATTATAATACTTTAAATCAATTCATACATACAAGCATACATATTTATATGCAGGCACATATACATATACACGCTCATATAGATGCATGTATATTTGTATATAGTATGTATGTGCGGACATATTTCTAATACGGTTCTAAAAGCTCGTTGTTTATACAAATAGTGAAATAACTGAAATCAGTTTGAAAAACGATAGTGGTTGGATTGAATGGCTGAAGTAGAATAATCAAAAGAGAACAAATGTTTTAAGATTTGTATGCAAAAGGATAATGTTATATTATGAAATTAAAGTTATACTGTGTTAGCTAAACGGCAATTTAGTTTAACGCTTAAAATAATAACAGAATATTTTTACGCTTGTTATTTATGTACAGTAATAAATTGAGAAAAAAAAAATGTCTTTCTATAAAATTTATTATAAAATATTTAATTCCCATAGAAGAGAAATTTTAATGTGACGGTTGATGAACTCTGAATAAGCGTATAAATGTGGAATTTAAATAACGGATGGTTCACGTGAATATATCATATATGATCATACACTGCCCACTGCAAGTTGATGATGTTCTCCGTATTTACCCGGTTTTTCTTGCTGCATGCGTTTCTTACAAGACAAGAAAAGATATTTTACTATACTGGGTTTCAGTTCAGCTCTTAAAGAATATTACGTTGCTGCATATAAAAACGATTACTTGTCAATATTTTATTGTTTTTTTTTTGCTGTATGATTATCAGATTTAAGTAGTTGAAGACTGAACATTATGTATGTCATTCAGCATCCGATAAAATCTCAACTACTTAGGTACAAACAGATAGAGCGGCTTTATAATTCACATAAAGAAACATGATTATTCACACAAGATTTCCAAACGCAAGTGTACATTTTGCTAATATAACATCGCTGAAACATAAATACACCTTAATTGACAGTGCCCATGATATATCCATTATCTCTCAAAGCAAGAAATATGATGATACGACTGATAATAACAGGCGAAAACGCAAAGGATAATAGGACATAATCCGACTATTTATCTACCGAGAATGCTCTACGTCGGTGCAAAACCAAATATTGAGGTAGGGATTATTTTTCTAGTCTAAATAACTATCTTGAATGGAAATGACACTCAGATGAGACGTATAAATTCCCCAGGTTCCAGTACTTTAAAGAACCAGCTCAGCAAATATTCGATACTCTTTTCGCTGGTACATGCGGTTATGCTGCTCATTTTATTCGTCTTACTTTGAGTTTACTAACGAAGAGATTGATTGTAAAATTAAATGAATAAACATTGGATCATTTAAAATGATTTTCTTGGATGCATACATAAACATATACATACCCACATACATACATGCATGCATATATGCGTACATACCTACATACATACACACATATATATATATACATATATACATATATTCATATATATATATATATATATATATATATATATATATATATATATGCATATACATAAATACATACATATATACATATATGTGAGAGGTATTGGTATCCAGAAGACTCAAGGTGGCAGGTAACGCTAAGTAGGGAAGTATCGTAGTTAAACTCCCGGTTCGATAATAATACGAGTGAGGAGTCTAATGCGGTTCTTTATTTAACATATACATACATACATACATACATACATATATATATATATATATATATATATATATATATATATATATATATATATATATATACATGGAGAGGAGGAGGCGAATGGCCCAGTGGTTAGGGCAGCGGACTCGCGGTCATAGGATCGCGGTATCAATTCCTAGACCGGGCGTTGTGAGTGTTCATAAGCGAAAGCACCTAAAGCTCCACGAGGCTCCTGCAGGGGATGGTGGCGGACCCCGCTGTACTCTTCCCCCACAACTTTCTCTCACTCTTTCTTCCTGTTTCTCTTGTACCTGTATTTGAAAGGGCCAGCCGTCACACTGTGTCACGTTGAATATCCCCGAGAACCACGTTAAGGGTACACGTGTCTGTGGAGTGCTTAGCCACTTGCATGTTAATTTCACGAGCAGGCTGTTCCGTTGATCGGATCAACTGGAACACTCGACGTCGAAAGCGACGGAGTGCCAACAACAACATGGAGAAGTGTACTTTGCTACCTGGAGACGCGGTATTGAGTGTTGCGCACTTCGCATCATGGAAAACAGGTTGGTTTGAGGATTCGTATTGCCAGCTCCGGTCTCATAATCGGATCAGAAACTTTTCTTGTTACCACCCTTTTCTGCTCCCTGGTATCTGATGACGAGGGCAGTTCAAACTAAGCTGTTTCCAACTAATTTTAGCTAAGTCCTGCCAGAGTGTTTGCCATTTTTGGGGCCAAGTGTATGGTATTTTTCATCATATGTATATATATATATATATATATATATATATATACTGCCTGCTGACTTCCACATCAATTCTCTCAACGACGTATGTTTGGTAATTATCTGCAACTCCATGCTTCTACGCATTCGCCAGTGATCGATTTTTACGTTACAGCAGATTCCCGAAGAAATTATACATATCTGAAATTATATTCACACCTGCTGTGTGCGAATTTCAAGTTAATTTTGGATTTTACCTAAAAACTCTTCTACAAGCAAGACTTAATTTATTTCTACATATAAAACATTTCTTGTAACTTGCTTTTGTTTTTTAACTTAAAATTCCAATATTGCAAGACATAATAACTTCCCATATGTAAAAATCGATTCTTATAAAAATTGCCTTCGAGTTTCTGGAATGATTTAATTCTTACTTATCTACAAAATTTAAATTTTTCATAATATGCATCCATCATGCATATTATGGCTTAGTGCAATAATAATGTTCGGATCCATTGTTATGACTTTCATAAAGGAAACCGAATTACTCTATGTTCACGAAACAAAACCTCGTAGCTTTTTTGTTTCGCTGCTATATGAATATCTTCATTTTCCTTTCCAATATTTCTTGAAAGAGGTTAATCTAAAATATTAGATGTAATAACCAGTACTTTTTATACGAATGCATTTATATACATACATCCAATTTTTTATAGTTTGCATTTCTCTCCATATTATTCTCATCCTATACGTCTATGTTTCCATTCTTGTACATTTCAGCAACTGAAACTTATCATTAATACACATGCACACACACACACTTACAGATACGCGTTATAACCAATCATGCATACATACATACATACATACATACATACATACATACATACATACACACATACATATATGCATATACATATGTACATAAACATATATATGTATGTATATATATATATAAAGCTGAAGATAAACAATTTGGAATAATAGGTCTAAAGTGTGTGATACTTGTCTCTCATAGAATCTTAACCATGCATTAGAGTTTTCTCTTTTTTCCCTTTGCATTTCAGTAAAATAGCGGAATTAGTGAAATCTGACAGACACTTCTATCGATATACATGCGGAGGAATTTCTATCAACCAAAGATAATATAGTTTATTTCGTACATAAGCTGAAAGACGAAAATAACAGAAACATTAACATTTTTTTCTCATTGGTACGTCATTAACAATATCCATCAGCACTGCTTTCGCATACTTTATGTAGATTACACTAAATAAGAGGATCACATGTTTTGCTCGCAAACAGAGAAAAATATAACACGCCTTGTACATGAAAGTTCAAAAAGATTCATAACTAATGCATATTGTGGCGCTTTATCTAGATAACTAATCATATCTCTATATACTAGTACGTACTTATGTTTGGAACCCCTTGGACATACATAGATATTCATCATTCATCTCTCAATACATAAAATCATATATATATATATATATATATATATATATATATGGGTTTCTTTGAATTTACTCTATATGAACGTTCGCTGCAAACATCTGGACCCCCATTCCACCAGTATGTAAGAAAAAACTGGAAAAGGTACCTAGACGATTATTTCATCATCTGGAATTGAAACCTATGATAAACTTCTGGATTTCAAATCTACACTGAACAATATAAACTCCAATATTCGATTTACTATGGAATATAGCAAGGAACAGCTCCCATTTCTAGACATTTTGATTATAAAAAAAATCTAACAACTAAATTGCACCTGACATCTACCAACAGACTCAAAACAGTATCTCCTGTTCAGTTCATGCCATCCTAACCACACCAAAATAAATATCCCATTCAATCTAGCTAAAAGGATCTGTACAACTGTATTTAATACAACCACTCAGGAACTTCGTCTATAAGACATCAAAATAACACTTGAACGTCAATACCACCGCGCTTATAGACCATGGAATTCAACGTGCCAAGAAACTGGATACAAACACACTAAGGACAGCAAAACAAAGCACCACACCTCATTGTAACTCATTCCCATACGTATCAACCCACAACCCTAGAAACAATGAAGCTAGCTACTGCCATACGGGCACCAACAATTTGGCCTCTTTGAAAGTGCGATAGATCTGTCATTTTAATAAATTTTAATTACCTTTTTCTGATGATATCTGCAAAGAAACAGCAATTTTCGCAAAACA